>NC_034197.2:30775733-30783233 GCF_002021735.2 Oncorhynchus kisutch
TTTCTATCACCTCTCTCTCTTTACATCCTCTTTATCTCCCCTCTCTCTTTCTCTCCCACCTGCTACCTCTCTCTCTCTCGCTTCTCTCTCCCCTGCTCTCTCTCTCTCCCTTTCTCTCTCTCCCTCTCTCGTTTCTCTACTACTCTCTCTCTGCTCTCTCCCCCATTTTTCTATAATTTCTCCCTCTACTGCTCTCTCTCCCTCATCTCTCTCTTGTTTCTCTCTCTCCTACTCTTTCTCTGCTCTCTCTCTCTCCCTGCTACCAACTTCCTCTCTCTGATCTCCCCCTCTACCTTTCACCTACAGTATCTCCCTCTCTACCTGTCTCTGCTCTCCTGCTCTCCCTCTCTCTGCTCTCCTGCTCTCCCTCTCTCTGCTCTCCCTCTCTAACTCTCTACATGTCTCTACTCTCCCTCTCTACCTCCCTCTAATCTCTCTCTACTCTCCCTCTCCACCTTTCTCTACTCTCCCTCTACCTCTATCTACTCTCCCTCCCCACCTCTCTCTACTCTCCCTCACTACCTCTATCTACTCTCCCCCTCTACCTCTCTCTACTCTCCCTCTCTACCTCTCCCTCTCTCTACTCTCCCTCACTACCTCTCCCTCTCTCTACTCTCCCTCACTACCTCTCCCTCTCTGCCTCTCTCTACTCTCCCTCACTACCTCTATCTACTCTCCCCCTCTAACTCTCTCTACTCTCCCTCTCTGCCTCTCTCTACTCTCCCTCACTACCTCTCTCTACTCACCCTCTCTGCCTCTCTCTACTCTCCCTCTCTGCCTCTCTCTACTCTCCCTCACTACCTCTATCTACTCTCCCTCTCTGCCTCTCTACTCTCCCTCTCTACCTCTCTCTACTCTCCCTCTCTGCCTCTCTCTACTCTCCCTCTCTCTCTCTCTCTCTCTACTCTCCCTCACTACCTCTATCTACTCTCCCTCTCTACCTCTCTCTACTCTCCCTCACTACCTCTCTCTACTCTCCCTCACTACCTCTATCTACTCTTCCTCTCTGCCTCTCTCTACTCTCCCTCTCTGCCTCTCTCTACTCTCCCTCTCTACCTCTCTCTACTCTCCCTCTCTGCCTCTCTCTACTCTCCCTCTCTACCTCTATCTACTCTTCCTCTCTACCTCTCTCTACTCTCCCTCTCTCCCTCTCTCTACTCTCCCTCCTCTCCCTCACTACCTCTATCTACTCTCCCTCTCTGCCTCTCTCTACCTCTCTCTACTCTCCCTCTCTGCCTCTCTCTACTCTCCCTCTACCTCTATCTACTCTCCCTCTTTCTACTCTCCCTCTCTACCTCTCTCTACTCTCCCTCTCTGCCTCTCTCTACTCTCCCTCTACCTCTATCTACTCTCCCTCTCTCTACTCTCCCTCTCTGCCTCTCTCTACTCTCCCTCTCTGCCTCTCTCTACTCTCCCTCTACCTCTCTCTACTCTCCCTCTCTGCCTCTCTCTACTCTCCCTCTACCTCTCTCTACTCTCCCTCTCTGCCTCTCTCTACTCTCCCTCTCTGCATCCCCATCCCTCCTTTTCCTTTCTCACTGCTGTCCAATCAAACACAGCAGAACCCAACTAACCCAAAAGGAGGGGCACATTCTAACTGCTAAGGTTTATGGGATACACTTGCTGTCAGCTGAGAGGAGCAAACATGTTGTCTAAAAGCCAGAGACTGTTACATACAGCAGAAGGGATACCGGGATCAGGGAACCATGATGGAGAAACCAAAAAGAAAAGAAAAGAGACTGAAACAGTGATGCCTTTTTCTGTCTCTGCTCTCCTCTGTACCTGAGCAAGGCAGTTAACCCACTGTTCCTTTCCCTACTTCTGCTTTCTCCTCTCTCCCTCCCTTCCACACTCTGCTTTCCTCTCTCCCTCCATCTCTCCCTCCCTTCCACACTCTGCTCTCCTCTGTACCTGAGCAAGGCAGTTAACCCACTGTTCCTTTCCCTACTTCTGCTTTCTCCTCTCTCCCTCCATCTCTCCCTCCCTTCCACACTCTGCTTTCCTCTCTCCCGCCATCTCTCCCTCCCTTCCACACTCTGCTCTCCTCTGTACCTGAGCAAGGCAGTTAACCCACTGTTCCTTTCCCTACTTCTGCTTTCTCCTCTCTCCCTCCATCTCTCCCTCCCTTCCACACTCTGCTTTCCTCTCTCCCTCCATCTCTCCCTCCCTTCCACACTCTGCTTTCCTCTCTCCCTCCATCTCTTCCTCCGGCCCTCTGCTCTCTACTGTCCTATGCTGTGAGGTCTGTGGGGTTGAAAACACAGGCCAGCCTGTCTCGTTACTGTCACTCAGTCTGAGGGAGGAGGAGACTGGGGGGAGAGAACAGAAAGAGAGAGGGGGGAGGGAGGGAGACCAGGAATCTGGTTTCTGTCCATCATAGTCAACTTGTCAGGGAGAGGGGGAGGAGAGGAGGAAGGAGGGAGTGGAAAGTGCTATGTCAGTGTATGACCTGGAAACTGTAAATCTATTGGTTATGGGCGAAGAGAGAGAAAGATGGAGAGAGCAGGGTGAGTAGAGAGACGCAGAGAGTGGGAGAAAGAAAGAGTGATTGGTTGAATAGCTGAGGAAAGAGAATAGTAGTTGAGTAGATTGTCTCATGTTGGACTCATTCACTGAGCCCTGCCCAGAAAAGAACAGAAGCCATAACAACGTGTCTACATGTTTTCGTGTTTTACAATCGGTTTTGGATAAAGCTTCCCAACACCACCCATATAACCAATCTATTTTGTGCTCCTTTCACAGAGGTCATAATACACCAGACTAAAGTGGCCTCTGTCCAGGGAGGGTTAACCTCCTGGCTATGGATCTACAGTACATGATATACACCTCTTCATGAAGACCAGACATGATTAACTATAGACCTCACCTTTATTGACACAACACTATAACTAACTCACAGCGTATGGTTTTATTGACAGGTCGCTCTCAGCTAGAGTGATTTGAAGGTTGATCAGATAGTTATGATGTCATAAATCTTTGGATTGTTAAAGGAAGTATATCTGTACTAATAGAACCGAGACCTTTCCTCAGATGACACCTTATTCTGCGCAGAATGTTTGACCAAAGCCCCAAACAAGTGCTCTCGTTAGAGTACTACGTAGAGCCATGACTACATGTGACTCTATTCCACATCAGGTAACTGATGCAGCAGTAGAATCAGATTTAAAAAACAGATCAAATACACCTTATGGAACAGTGGGGACTGTGAAGTAACATAAACATAGACACAGACACATGCTTACACACACATGATAACATACACACGTACACACACGAACACATGGATACACACACATGATAACATACACACTCTACACACACGAACACATGGATACACACACATGATAACATACACACTCTACACACACGAACACATGGATACACACACATGATAACATACACACGTACACACACGAACACATGGATACACACACATGATAACATACACACTCTACACACACGAACACATGGATACACACACATGATAACATACACACATACACACACGAACACATGGATACACACACATGATAACATACACACGTACACACACAAACACATGGATACACACACATGATAACATACACACTCTACACACACGAACACATGGATACACACACATGATAACATACACACTCTACACACACGAACACATGGATACACACACATGATAACATACACACTCTACACACACGAACACATGGATACACACACATGATAACATACACACTCTACACACACGAACACATGGATACACACACATGATAACATACACACTCTACACACACGAACACATGGATACACACACATGATAACATACACACTCTACACACACGAACACATGGATACACACACATGATAACATACACACTCTACACACACGAACACATGGATACACACACATGATAACATACACACTCTACACACACGAACACATGGATTTTGTGTTGTAGATATGTGGTAGTGGAGTATGGGCCAGAAGGCACACACTTAGTGTGTTGGGAATTCTGTAATGAATGTATTGTAATGTTTTTAAAATGGTATAACTGCCTCAATTTTGCCAGACCCCAGGAAGAGTAGCTGCTGCCTTGGCAATGGGGATCCATAATAAATACAAATACAAATATATACAGTGCCTTCACAAAGTATTCACACCCCTTGACTCTTTCCCAAATGCTCTGTGTTACAACCTGAATTTAAAATGGAAATGTAGATGTTGTGTCACTGGCCTACACACAATACCCCATAATGTCTCAGTGGAATCATGGGTCTGAAAATTGTAGAAATGAATTACAAATGAAAAGCTGAAATATCTTTGTTATGGCAAGCCTAAATAAGTTGTGTGCAATAATACTGTTTAACTGTTTAGATTCATTTTATCTCTGTACCCCACACATACAAGTATCTGTGAGGTCCCTCAGCCGAGCAGTGTATTTCAAACACAGATTCAACCACAAAGACCAGGGAGCTTTTCAAATGCCTCACAAAGAAGGGAACCTGTTGGTAGATGGGTAAAATAAAATAAAAAGCAGGCATTGAATATCTCTTTGAGGATGGTGAAGTTATTAATGACACTTTGGATGGTGTATCAATACACCCAGTCACTACAAAGATACAGGCGTCCTTCCTAACTCAGCTGCCGGAGAGGAAGGAAACTGTTTATAGCCTACTACCATGTGCACATTGCTGCGCTTATGTGACGAAATAACCTAATAGCTTATAAACATTTTAAGCTAAACGTTCTGATCTGTTGCGTCAGCCTCATTGTATAAAAAGTAGTTTTGATGTTAGTGGTTGTATTCACAACTGTCCCAGACTATGTTTGGAATATTTATTTAAATGGTTGACTTTTGTACTATAGGGGATAGTATATTGACATAGGCTAGTGCTTTTTCTGTATGTTAGACCTACTCATCTTTTTGACTGATGAAAAGTAAATATGGACAGTTCTTCCAATATCTTCAATATGCACCTCTGAATTGGATAAGGACACGCGCAGTTGTGTCCCCGATGTGTCTGTCTTCACTTGTAGCCTGTCAGAAAGACAGCCTTACAATGTGTTACAAATCTAAACATATAGCCCAACGTTTGTAGAACATCTACAGTTACATTAATAACTCTAAATGAAGTGTTTAGGAGTACCTATTTCTTTGTTAACCGCTCAACACAGAACAGCTGCATGTGCTCACTCCCTCAAATCATTTGGGGAAAATATATATACAGTGGGGAGAACAAGTATTTGATACACTGTCGAGTTTGCAGGTTTTCCTACTTACAAAGCATGTAGAGGTCTGTAATTTTTATCATAGGTACACTTCAACTGTGAGAGCCAGAAAAAAAAACATCCAGAAAATCACATTGTATGATTTGTAAGTAATTAATTTGCATTTTATTGCATGACATAAGTATTTGATCACCTACCAACCAGTAAGAATTCTGGCTCTCACAGACCTGTTAGTTTTTCTTTAAGAAGTCCTCCTGTTCTCCACTCATTACCTGTATTAACTGCACCTGTTTGAACTCGTTACCTGTATAAAAGACACCTGTCCACATACTCAATCAAACAGACTCCAACCTCTCCACAATGGCCAAGACCAGAGAGCTGTGTAAGGACATCAGGGATACAATTGTAGACCTGCACAAGGCTGGGATGGGCTACAGGACAATAGGCAAGCAGCTTGGTGAGAAGGCAACAACTGTTGGCACAAATAGTAGAAAATGGAAGAAGTTCAAGATGACGGTCAGCCCTCAGTCTGGGGCTCCATGCAAGATCTCACCTCGTGGGCCATCAATGGTGAGGGATCAGCCCAGAACTACACGGCAGGACCTGGTCAATGACCTGAAGAGAGCTGGGACCACAGCCTCAAAGAAAACCATTAGTAACACACTACGCTGTCATGGATTAAAATCCTGCAGCGCACGCAAGGTCCCCCTGCTCAAGCCAGCACATGTCCAGGCCCGTCTGAAGTTTGCCAATGACCATCGGGATGATCCAGAGGAGGAATGGGAGAAGGTCATGTGGTCTGATGAGACAAAAATAGAGCTTTTTGGTCTAAACTCCACTCGCTGTGTTTGGAGGAAGAAGAAGGATGATTACAACCCCAAGAACACCATCCCAACCGTGAAGCATGGAGGTGGAAACATCATTCTTTGGGGATGCTTTTCTGCAAAGTGGACAGGACGACTGCACCGTATTGAGGGGAGGATGGATGGGGCCATGTATCACGAGATGTTGGCCAACAACCTCCTTCCCTCAGTAAGAGCATTGAAGATGGGTCGTGGCTGGGTCTTCCAGCATGACAACGACCCGAAACACACAGCCAGGGCAACTAAGGAGTGGCTCCGTAAGAAGCATCTCAAGGTCCTGGAGTGGCCTGGCCAGTCTCCAGACCTGAACCCAATAGAAAATCTTTGGAGGGAGCTGATAGTCCGTATTGCCCAGCGACAGCCCCGAAACCTGAAGGATCTGGAGAAGATCTGTATGGAGGAGTGGGCCAAAATCCCTGCTGCAGTGTGTGCAAACCTCGTCAAGAACTACAGGAAACGTATGATCTCTGTAATTGCAAACAAATGTTTCTGTACCAAATATTAAGTTCTGCTTTTCTGATGTATCAAATACTTATGTCATGCAATAAAATGCAAATTAATTACTTAAATATCATACAATGTGATTTTCTGGATTTTTGTTTTAGATTCTGTCTCTCACAGTTGAAGTTTACCTATGATAAAAATTACAGACCTCTACATGCTTTGTAAGTAGGAAAACCTGCAAAATCGGCAGTGTATCAAATACTTGTTCTCCCCACTGTATATTTTTTCAGCTTTGTTCATGTAATGTTCGTCGTTAAGGGTAGACCAAGACGCAGAGTGATTTGAGTTCATCATATTTTATTGAAATGTGAACCAGCAAAAAAAACAATAAACAATACAGCGAACGAAAAGCTTTGTCGTGCAAAAATACATGCAACCAAACAAAGACAAGATCCCACAACTGAAGGTGGGAAAAAGGGCTGCCTAAGTATGATCCCCAATCAGAGACAACGATAGACAGCTGCCTCTGATTGAGAACCATACTAGGCCAACAAAGAAAAAGAAAACATAGATATACAAAAACTAGAGTACCCACCCTAGTCACACCCTGACCTAACCAAAATCTAGAGAATAAACAGGGATATTTAAGGTCAGGGCATGACAGTTCAATTGTATTATTCATACTCTCAAATACTATAAAATAATGCCACGGAATTCTAAGTAAATCTTACCTGCTAAATTAACTAGCGTAGCCCACAGCCAGATCATGACCAACATTTTTTATTTAACCTTTATTTAACTAGGCAAGTCAGTTAAGAACAAATTCTTATTTTCAATGATGGCCTAGGAACAGTGGGTTAACTGCCTGTTCAGGGGCAGAACAACAGATTTTTACCTTGTCAGCTCGGGGAATCAATCTTGCAACCTTTACGGTTACTAGTCCAACGCTCTAACCACTAGGCTACCTGC
>NC_034197.2:30788233-30800733 GCF_002021735.2 Oncorhynchus kisutch
ATGAAAGAGAGGAAGGGGTGAAGTGGTTTAGGGATGAAGGGTATTGGGTGCTGCTGGCAGCTCTTATAAGAGGACATGCAGAAACAAATTAAATCTCACTGACAGACGATAACTCTGGACCGCATGGAAGGAATGTCAACGGAGGAGAAGTATGAGAGGGAGGGGAAGGAGCTTATCACAGAGCAGGGAGCAGAGTGACAGCAGTACTGATGTTTGAGAGTAATATCAGTAACCAATCACAACCATGTGATCTTACATTTTCATTTCAGAATAGAATCAAAGATGGAGCTGAAAACATGGAATCTTATCCTTCACATATTTGTCCTCTTATTATATATGATCTATTTCCCTAACAGTGGAGTGCTAGGCCAGGACTGAGTTTGCAGAAGAGAGTACAGTACAGCACAGTATAGTACAGTACATATAGTACAGTGCATATCCTTGTCCTTGTGAGGACCAGAAATCCTCTTGTAAAACATTTGAAGAAGTGGAGACATTTTGGGGTTTGAGTTAGAATTAGGGTTAGGGGTTAGGATTAGGTTTAGGGTTTGGGGTAAAGGTTAAAGGTTAAGGATTAACTTTTGGTTTTGATTTTGAATGGGATTAATTGTTTGGTCCTCACAAGGATATTAACACAAACGTGTGTGTGTGTGTGTGTGTGTGTGTGAGAGAGAGATTCCAGAACACCGTCAACTACATCCGCTTCAACATCCGCTTGTTTGTGTTACCCCATTGGCTATTGAATCATTCACAGAGCCAGCTAAATAAGAGCTGTTTCCAGACCAACACTGTCTGCTCTCACTGCTGTGACCCCAGCATACATCATTCATACACTATATATACAAAAGTATGTGGACAGCCCTTCAAATGAGTGGATTTGGCTATTTCAGCCACACCCGTTGCTGACAGGTGTATAAAATCGAGCACACAGCCATTCAATCTCCATAGACAAACATTAGCAGTAGAATGGCCTTACTGAAGAGCTCAGCGACATTCAATGTGGGACCGTCATAGGATGCCACCTTTCCAACAAGTCAGTTGGTCAAATTTATGCGCTGCTAGTTCTGCCCTGGTCAACTGTAAGTGCTGTTATTGTGAAGTGAAAACATTTAGGAGTAACAACGTCTCACCCATGAAGTGGCAGGTCACACAAGCTCACAGAACGGGACCGCCGAGTGCTGAAGCGTGTAAAGGAGCAACAACGTCTCACCCATGAAGTGGCAGGTCACACAAGCTCACAGAACGGGACCGCCGAGTGCTGAAGCGTGTAAAGGAGCAACAACGTCTCACCCACGAAGTGGCAGGCCACACAAGCTCACAGAACGGGATGCCAGGTGCCAGGAAACACTACCTGTCCCAATGCATACCGCCAACTGTAAAGTTTGATGGAGGAGGAATAATGGTCTGGGGCAGTTTTTCATGTTTCGGGCTCCTTAGTTCCAATGAGTGCAAATCTTAACGCTAGAGCATACAATGACATTCTAGACGATTCTGTGCTTCCAACTTTGTGGCAACAGTTTGGGGAAGGCCCTTTCCTGTTTCAGCATGACAATGCCCCTGTGCACAAAGCGAGGTCCATACAGAAATTGATTGTTGAGGTTGGTGTGGAAGAACTTGACTGGCCTGCACAGAGCCCTGACCTCAACCCCAACAAACACCTTTGGGATGAATTTGAATGCTGACTGCGAGCCAGGCCTAATTGCCAAATATCAGTGCCCAACCTCACTAATGCTCTTGTGGCTGAATGGAAGCAAGCCCCTGCAGCAATGTTCCAACATGTCGTGAAAAGCCTTCCCAGAAGAGTAGAGGCTGTTAAAGCAGCAAAGAGAGGATCAACTCCATTTCAATGCCCATGATTTTGGAATTAAATGTTCGATGAGCAGGTGCCCACATACTTTTGGCCATGTAGTGTATCAATGAGAACACCACAACGCATAAGCTCACTACAGCTTAGACTCAAATAGAGCCATTCAACAGGAAAATAAACCATCAAAAGGATTAAATTACATTCACATGTCAACGAAAACTCTGACCTAAAAGGACAGACAACGTTGTAATAATGTCTGTCGTGTCACACAGACATATGACAATCCATCCAATGTTCATTCATCCTTCCACTGAATCAAGCATACAAAGTATCTTCCACAATGAAATCGGAACGGGGACTATGGATCTGTCTCCAGTTGCACATACTCTAGTACATGTGTAAATGAGTTAGTCACATGCAATATCTCATGCACCACTGGCCCAATTCTGATGAAACTTGGGTGAATGATGCGTCTTGCCATCGAGATATGTCATTTATAAAATGACGCTGATTGGCCCAAGGGAAGCGCTATAGTTATGAAATTCCAAGCACTGTCGCGTTTAAGCTTGAATTGCATAAGTATAAGTAGGCCTAACTATAAGTAGGCCTAAGAAATGTTGGGGAATTCTCCAGCCCCACCATCTCCCCAGGCATCATTTTTCATAAATCTATATAGTAAATAATACATGCATAATTCACAAGATCAATTGTCTTAAGAGTTTGCCCAAGTTCCCCTGGAGAATCACTGTACTCCTTTGAGATGTAATTCATTGGAGAGATGGATTTTGTTTTTTACAAACAGAAGCGCATAATATCCCAGCTCAGACAAAATTTCCTTTGTCCATTTTTATACTTGTTTATTTTCTCCGGTGACTGGGAGAATGGCTGTCTGGATGGATTAATGTATGTCTGGATATTACTGAGTTAACACTCACAGCTCTGACATACGCCTACACTCTTAGACAAAAAAGGTGGTATTTAGAACCAAAAAGGGTTCTTTGGCGGTCCCCATAAGACAACCCTTTGAAGAACCCCTTTTGGTTCCAGGTAGAACCCTTTTGGTTGCCATGTTGAACCTTTTCCACAGAGGGTTCTACATGGAACCCAAAAAAGTTCTACCTGAAACCAAAAAAGGTTCCACCTGGAACCAAAAAGGGTTCTCCTATGGGGATAGCCGCAGAACCCTTTTGGAATCCCTTATTCTAAGAGTGTACTGGCTACAGTCTAAACACACACACACAGACACTAAAGATGAGTACCTTCAGCGATAGCCTGCAGAGTAGTCTTGCGGGGCGATAGGTGGACTGAGGAAACCAGTGTGCGCCTTGGTCTGATCATCAGCGTCAACTACAAACCCCAGGTCTCTAACGGATTTAGTTGATTCTCAATATTCGTTTTAATGTAAGCGGGAGGAAGAACTGTTGCTTGCATGGACAGTTAAGGTCCATTGGCACACTGGCCTGCAGTGATATAAGCAGATTGGACTCCAGTTCATTCTAATGGTCACATGCAGTGTGTAGATCAATACCTTCTCCCTTCTGTGACCTCATAAAGCCTCAGAGATGAACTGAATCATCCACCACTCAATACATTATTGACTGTCCTCAAGCTCTGACCAGCACACACTGACCTACTGTGTGTGTGTATATACAGTTGAAGTTGGAAGTTTACATACACCGTAGCCAAATAAATGTAAACTCAGTGTTTCACAATTCCTGACATTTCATCCAAGTAAAAATTCCCTGTGTTAGGTCAGTTAGGAAATGTGAAATGTCAGAATAATAGTAGAGAGAATTATTTATTTAAGCTTTTATTTATTTATTTCATCACATTCCCAGTGGGTCAGAAGTTTACGTGCAATCAATTAGTATTTGGTAGCATTGCTTTTAAATTGTTCAACTTGGGTCAAATGTTTCGGGTAGCCTTCCACAAGCTTCCCACAATACCTTGTGTGAATTTTGTCCCATTCCTCCTGACAGAACTAGTGTAACTGAGTCAGATTTGTAGGCCTCCTTGCTCGCACACGCTTTCTCAGTTCTGCCCACACTTTTTCTATAGGATTGAGGTCAGGGCTTTGTGATGGCCACTCCAATTGAAGCAACAAGATGTTGCTACTCTATTTTGTGAAGTGCACCAGTCCCTCCTGCAGCAAAGCAACCCCACGCTTCACGGTTGGGATGGTGTTCTTCAGCTTGCAAGCCTCCCTCTTTTTCCTCCAAACATAACGATGGTCATTATGGCCAAACAGTTCTATTTTTCTTTCATCAGACCAGAGGACATTTCTCTAAAAAGTATGATCTTTGTTCCCATGTGCAGTTGCAAACCGTAGTCTGGCTTTTTTATGGAGGTTTTGGAGCAGTGGCTTCTTCCTTGCTGAGCGACCTTTCAGGTTATGCCGATATAGTTTTAGTTTAGTTTATTAATTCAACCATTTAAAAAAAACAAGCACACATAAAACTTAAAAGCCATACATGCACATGAATAAAATCATCGAGGATAACACACAATACTGGGACTTATTTCCATTGTGGTCCTCTTGACACAAGATGGCTAGACAAGATGGAACACAGTATGGCAGTGAAATAATAACACAAAAACAGAGAAGAAGAACACCTATCTCATCATTCCAGTTACATCATAGGGGTTATTCATAGGGGCACAGAAGACATCAAACATATTTTTACTATATTTTTTGAAGCTGTCCAGAGTTGTTTTTCTGGCACAGGCAAGTCATTCCATTCTGAGGCTCCAGTATACAAGACCGTACCTTTCCCAGCATTACTCCTGAACCTGTATAACACACATCACCAACACCTGATCTGGTGCTGTGATTGTGTGCATCCCTAACACAAGGAAAGTAATCAGTTAAATATCTGGGTGCAGGACCATAACTACTCCTGGAAACCAAACCTAGTCTAATCTGGGACACCCCAGCCTCAACAGGCAGCCAGTTGAGCTTCTGAAAGCAGCTCCTGCCTATGTGAGTATGTGGACTCACCTTCATTACTACCCTGATCAGCTTATTCTGGGCTATCTGGAGCTTCCCCTTCATAAGTTTAGATAAGCCCCCAAACCAGGAAGTACTAGCATAGTCAAAATGGCATTGAATGAGGGCTGTAGCTAGCACTTAAATATGTAGGACTGATACGCTGTTTATAGATACTTGTTTCATCCAGCATCTTCACAAGGTCCTTTGTTGTTGTTCTTGGATTGATTTGCATTTTTCGCACCAAAGAACGTTCATCTCTAGGATACAGAATGCGTCTCCTTCCTGAGTGGTATGATGTCTGTGTGGTCCCATGGTGTTTATACTTGCGTACTATTGTTTGTACAAATGAACGTGGTACCTTCAGGCGTTTGGAAATTGCTCCCAAGGATGAGCCAGACTTGTGGAGGTCGACAATTTTTTTTCTGAGGTCGTGGCTGTTCCCCCCCCCCCCCCCCCCCCACCCATGATGTCAAGCAAAGAGGCACTGAGTTTGAAGGTAGGCCTTGAAATACATCCACAGGTACACCTCCAATTGACTCAAAATTATATCAATTAGCCTATCAGAAAATCAAATCAAAGTTTATTTGTCATGTGAGCTGAATACAACAGGTGTAGACCTTACAGTGAAATGCTTACTTACAGGCTCTAACCAATAGTGCAAAAAGGTATTAGGTGAACAATAGGTAAGTAAAGAAATAAAACATCAGTAAAAAGACAGTGAAAAATAGCAGTAGTGAGGTTATAAAAGTAGTGAGACTATAAAAGTAGCGAGGCTATAAAAGTAGCAAGGCTATAAAAGTAGGGAGGCTATAAAAGTAGGGAGGCTATAAAAGTAGCGAGGCTATAAAAGTAGCGAGGCTATAAAAGTAGCGAGGCTATAAAAGTAGCGAGGCTATAAAAGTAGCGAGGCTATAAAAGTAGCGAGGCTATAAAAGTAGCGAGAATATAAAAGTAGGGAGGCTATAAAAGTAGGGAGGCTATAAAAGTAGAGAGGCTATAAAAGTAGAGAGGCTATAAAAGTAGGGAGGCTATAAAAGTAGGGAGGCTATAAAAGTAGAGAGGCTATAAAAGTAGAGGCTATAAAAGTAGTGAGGCTATAAAAGTAGAGAGGCTATAAAAGTAGGGAGGCTATAAAAGTAGAGAGGCTATAAAAGTAGAGGCTATAAAAGTAGCGAGGCTATAAAAGTAGAGGCTATAAAAGTAGCGAGGCTATAAAAGTAGCGAGAATATAAAAGTAGTGAGGCTATAAAAGTAGTGAAGCTATAAAAGTAGCGAGGCTATAAAAGTAGCGAGGCTATAAAAGTAGCGAGGCTATAAAAGTAGCGAGCCTATAAAAGTAGCGAGGCTATAAAAGTAGCGAGGCTATAAAAGTAGTGAGGCTATAAAAGTAGAGAGGCTATAAAAGTAGGGAGGCTATAAAAGTAGGGAGGCTATAAAAGTAGGGAGGCTATAAAAGTAGGGAGGCTATAAAAGTAGAGGCTATAAAAGTAGGGAGGCTATAAAAGTAGGGAGGCTATAAAAGTAGAGAGGCTATAAAAGTAGGGAGGCTATAAAAGTAGCGAGGCTATAAAAGTAGGGAGACTATAAAAGTAGGGAGGCTATAAAAGTAGAGGCTATAAAAGTAGAGAGGCTATAAAAGTAGAGGCTATAAAAGTAGAGGCTATAAAAGTAGGGAGGCTATAAAAGTAGAGAGGCTATAAAAGTAGAGGCTATAAAAGTAGGGAGGCTATAAAAGTAGAGGCTATAAAAGTAGAGAGACTATAAAAGTAGAGGCTATAAAAGTAGGGAGGCTATAAAAGTAGCGAGGCTATAAAAGTAGGGAGGATATAAAAGTAGAGCCTATAAAAGTAGGGAGGCTATAAAAGTAGTGAGACTATAAAAGTAGAGGCTATAAAGTAGGGAGGCTATAAAAGTAGGGAGGCTATAAAAGTAGGGAGGCTATAAAAGTAGAGAGGCTATAAAAGTAGAGAGGCTATAAAAGTAGGGAGGCTATAAAAGTAGAGAGGCTATAAAAGTAGGGAGGCTATAAAAGTAGGGAGGCTATAAAAGTAGAGAGGCTATAAAAGTAGAGAGGCTATAAAAGTAGGGAGGCTATAAAAGTAGGGAGGCTATAAAAGTAGAGGCTATAAAAGTAGAGAGGCTATAAAAGTAGAGGCTATAAAAGTAGTGAGGCTATAAAAGTAGAGAGGCTATAAAAGTAGAGAGGCTATAAAAGTAGAGAGGCTATAAAAGTAGGGAGGCTATAAAAGTAGTGAGGCTATAAAAGTAGAGGCTATAAAAGTAGGGAGGCTATAAAAGTAGTGAAGCTATAAAAAGTAGAGACTATAAAAGTAGCGAGCCTATAAAAGTAGCGAGGCTATAAAAGTAGGGAGGCTATAAAAGTAGAGAGGCTATAAAAGTAGGGAGGCTATAAAAGTAGAGAGGCTATAAAAGTAGGGAGGCTATAAAAGTAGGGAGGCTATAAAAGTAGGGAGGCTATAAAAGTAGAGAGGCTATAAAAGTAGGGAGGCTATAAAAGTAGGGAGGCTATAAAAGTAGAGGCTATAAAAGTAGAGAGGCTATAAAAGTAGAGTCTATAAAAGTAGTGAGGCTATAAAAGTAGAGAGGCTATAAAAGTAGAGAGGCTATAAAAGTAGGGAGGCTATAAAAGTAGTGAGGCTATAAAAGTAGAGACTATAAAAGTAGAGAGGCTATAAAAGTAGAGGCTATAAAAGTAGCGAGAATATAAAAGTAGTGAGGCTATAAAAGTAGTGAAGCTATAAAAGTAGAGACTATAAAAGTAGCGAGCCTATAAAAGTAGCGAGGCTATAAAAGTAGCGAGGCTATAAAAGTAGCGAGGCTATAAAAGTAGAGAGGCTATAAAAGTAGGGAGGCTATAAAAGTAGGGAGGCTATAAAAGTAGGGAGGCTATAAAAGTAGAGGCTATAAAAGTAGAGAGGCTATAAAAGTAGGGAGGCTATAAAAGTAGGGAGGCTATAAAAGTAGAGAGGCTATAAAAGTAGGGAGGCTATAAAAGTAGCGAGGCTATAAAAGTAGGGAGGCTATAAAAGTAGGGAGGCTATAAAAGTAGAGGCTATAAAAGTAGAGAGGCTATAAAAGTAGAGGCTATAAAAGTAGAGGCTATAAAAGTAGGGAGGCTATAAAAGTAGAGAGGCTATAAAAGTAGAGGCTATAAAAGTAGGGAGGCTATAAAAGTAGAGGCTATAAAAGTAGCGAGGCTATAAAAGTAGGGAGGCTATAAAAGTAGAGGCTATAAAAGTAGGGAGGCTATAAAAGTAGAGGCTATAAAAGTAGGGAGGCTATAAAAGTAGAGAGGCTATAAAAGTAGAGGCTATAAAAGTAGAGGCTATAAAAGTAGCAAGGCTATAAAAGTAGCGAGGCTATAAAAGTAGTGAGGCTATAAAAGTAGTGAGGCTATAAAAGTAGAGGCTATAAAAGTAGAGGCTATAAAAGTAGAGAGGCTATAAAAGTAGAGGCTATAAAAGTAGGGAGGCTATAAAAGTAGGGAGGCTATAAAAGTAGCGAGGCTATAAAAGTAGTGAGGCTATATACAGACACTGGTTAGTCATGCTGATTGAGGTAGTATGTACATGTAGATATGGTTAAAGTGACTATGCATATATGATGAACAGAGAGTAGCAGTAGGGTAAAAGAGGGGTTAGCGGGTGGTGGGTGGTGGGTTGCGGGACACAATGCAGATCGCCCGGTTAGGCAATGTGCGGGAGCACTGGTTGGTCGGCCCAATTGAGGTAGTATGTACATGAATGTATAGTTAAAGTGACTATGCATATATGATAAACAGAGAGTATCAGCAGCGTAAAAGAGGGGTTGGGGGGGGCACACAATGCAAATAGTCCGGGAAGCCATTTGATTACCTGTTCAGGCGTCTTATGGCTTGAGGGAAAAAAATGTTGAGAAGCCTTTTGTCCTAGTCTTGGCAGCTTCTTAAGCCATGACATGTTTTTCTGGAATTTTCCCAGCTGTTTAAAGGCACAGTCAACTTAGAGTATGTAAACTTCTGACCCACTGGAATTATGATACAGTGAAATAATCTGTCTGTAAATAATTGTTGGAAAAATTACATGTGACATGCACAAAGTTGATTTCCTAACCCACTTTCCAAAACTATAGTTTGTTAACAAGAAATTTGCTAATGTTCGTCCTAGAAGGTTTGTTATCCTACAACCCCTCGTCACAAACACACACACAAAGAGGATAGCAGAGTAGCCTTATAAGACCATGTCAAATGGTCTTTTCAACAAATTACTGTACAACAGACTATGTATTCACCCTACGCACCTTAATTGATAAACAAACAAACCAAAACAAAGGCAAAGTCTTTTCATGCCGTGTTGATTTCAAAAAAGGTTTCGACTCAATTTGGCATGAGGGTCTGCTATACAAATTGATGGAAAGTGGTGTTGGAGGAAAAAAATACAACATTATAAAATCCATGTACACAAACAACAAGTGTGAGGTTAAAATTGGCAAGAAAACACACACATTTCTTCCCACAGGGCCGTGGGGTGAGACAGGAATGCAGCTTAAGCCCCACACTCTTCAAAATATATCAACAAATTGGCGAGGGCACTAGAACTGTCTGCACCACCCGGCCTCACCCTACTAGAATCTGAAGTCAAATGTCTACTGTTTGCTGATGATCTGGTGCTTCTGTCTCCAACCAAGGAGGTCCTACAGTAACACCTAGATCTTCTGCACAGATTCTGCCAGACCTGGGCCCTGACAGTAAATCTCAGTAAGACAAAAATAATGGTGTTCCAAAAAAGGTCCAGTTCCCAGGACCACAAAAACACATTTCATCTAGACACAGCAGTATGCTTTGGTTCATGGTCTGTTTATCGCCAGGAGGGAGAGAAGGAAGGATGCAAATTTCTCATTGTTTATTTCACTTTTCTTTATTATCTACTCACTGGCAAAACACACACATTCCTTTCCACAGGGATGCAGCCCCACCATCTTCAACATATATATCAACGAATTGGAGAGGGTACTAGAACAGTCTGCAGCGCCCAGCCTCACCCTACTAGAATCTGAAGTCAAATTCCATCTAGACACCGTTGCCCTAGAGCACACAAAACACTATATATACCTCGGCCTAAACATCAGTGGTACAGGTAACATCCACAAAGCTGTGAACGATCTGAGAGACAGGGCAAGAAGGGCCTTCTATGCCATTAAAAAGGAACATAAAATTTGACATACTATTAGGATCTGGCTAAAAATACTTGAATCAGTTATAAAACCCATTATCCACTATGGTTCGGATCTTTTCCAAGATGGCGCTTGGAATAGATCCCTTGTGTTATCCCGTGTAAATAGCCGGTCTTTTTCGTATATATCTTAATCTCACTTTCTATCTATACTGTACTCTATACCATCTACTGCATCTTGCCTATGCCATTCTGTACCATCACTCATTCATATATTTTTATGTATATATTCTTCATCCCTTTTCACTTGTGTTTAAGGTAGTTGTTGTGGAATTGTTAGGTTAGATTACGCGCTGGTTATTACTGCATTGTCGGAACTAGAAGCACAAGCATTTTGCTACACTCGCATTAACATCTGCTAACCATGTGTATGTGACAAATACATTTTGATTTGATTTGATATATACGAACTAAATATACTTTCCTGCAACCCGCCTCACCCAATGTGATACGGATCTGCTATTTTTATTCCTTACAACTGGAACTTCCATCAGGAGCTAACCAGCTAACTAGCTGCTGGTCTTTGTTAGCCACAGCTAGCGGTCCTCGCCTTTTTCCCCGTCATCAGCCAACCTTAGCTCGGACAACACCTGCCAGTCTGCACAGCGCGATATCAACCCAGAGCATATCGGACTGCTTCTCTCTACCATATCACCGGATTACTGCTGCTCTGGATCATTACACCAGATCATTACTCAGTTCTTATACAGTTCTTATATCCTTTAGATGTACCCTTATCCTACTCCTCCAAAGTTCCTCTGGTGATGTAGAGGTTAACCCAGGCCCGTAGCCCCCAGTTCCACTCCTATTCCCCAGGCGTTATCATTTGTTGACTTCTGTAACAGTAAAAGCCTTGGTTTCATGCATGTTAACATCAGAAACCTCCTCCCTAAATGTATTCTATTCACTGCTTTAGCACACTCCCCCAACCCTGATGTCCTAGCCATACCTGAATCCTGGCTTAGGAAGGCCACCAAAAATTCTGAAATTTCCATCCCCAACTACAACATTTTCCACCAACATAGAACTGCCACAGGGGGTGGAGTTGCAATCTACTGCAGAGATAGCCTGCAGAGTTCTGTCATGCTATCCAGGTCTGTGCCCAAACAGTTCAAAATCCACCTTTCCATAAATAAGTCTCTCACTGTTGCTGCTTGTAAAAGACCCCCCTCAGCCCCCAGCTGTGCCCTGGACACCACATGTGAATTAATTGCCCCCCATTTATCTTCAGAGTTTGTACTGTTAGGTGACCTAAACTGGGATATGCTTAACACCCCGGACGTCCTACAATCTAAGCTAGATGCCCTCAATCTCACACAAATTATCAATGAACCTACCAGGTACAACTATAAATCTGTAAACAGATATCATCCTGACCAACCTGCAATCTAAAAATACCTCTGCTGTCTTCAACCAGGATCTCAGCGATCACTGCCTCATTGCCTGTATCCGTAATGGGTCCGCGGTCAAACGACCACCCCTCATCACTGTCAAACACTCCCTAAAGCACTTCAGCGAGCAGGCCTTTCTAATCGACCTGGCCCGGGTAGTCTGGAAGGATATTGACTTCATTCCGTCAGTAGAGGATGCCTGGTTATTCTTTAAAAGTACTTTCCTCGACATCTTAAATAAGCATGCCCCATTCAAAAAATGTAGAACTAAGAACAGATATAGCCCTTGGTTCACTGCATACTTGACTGCCCTTGAACAGCACAAAAACATCCTGTGGCGTTCTGCATTAGCATTGAATAGCCCCCGCGATATGCAACTTTTCAGGGAAGTTAGGAACCAATATACACAGGCAGTTAGGAAAGAAAAGGCTAGCTTTTTCAAACAGAAATGTGCATCCTGTAGCACAAAAAGTTCTGGAACTGGTAAAGTCCATGGAGAATAAGAGCATCTCCTCCCAGCTGCCCACTGGACTGAGGCTAGGAAACACTGTAACCACCGATAAATCTACAGGGTAGCCTAGTGGTTAGAGCATTGGACTAGTAACCGGAAGGTTGCAAGTTCAAATCCCCGAGCTGACAAGGTACAAATCTGTCATTTTGCCCCTGAACAGGCAGTTAACCTACTGTTCCTAGGCCGTCATTGAAAATAAGAATTTAACTGGTCCTGCGCCCTTTATGGTCCTGCGCCCTTAACTGACTTGCCTAAATAAATAAAGGTAAAATAAAAAATAATCAAGAATTTCAAGAAGCATTTTTCTACGGCTTTCCACCTGGCTACCCTTACCCCGGTCAACAGCTCTGCATCCCTCACAGCAACATGCTCAAGCCTCCCCATTTCTTCTTCACCCAAATGCAGATAGCTGATGTTCTGAAAGAGCTGAAAATCTGGACCCTTACAAATCAACTGGACTAGACAATCTGGACCCTCTCTTTCTAATATTATCCACCGCAATTGTTGCAACCCCTATTACTTGCCTGTTCAACCTCTCTTTCGTATTGTCTGAGATCCCTAAAGATTGGAA
>NC_034197.2:30805733-31048233 GCF_002021735.2 Oncorhynchus kisutch
AGTTAACATATAGTTATATATATATATATATATATATATATATTATATATAGATAACATACGCTCCAGCAGGTATATCTCTCTAGTCACCCCCAAAACCAATTCTTTCTTTGGCCGCCTCTCCTTCCAGTTCTCTGCTGCCAATGACTGGAACGAACTACAAAAATCTCTGAAACTGGAAACACTTATATCCCTCACTAGCTTTAAGCACCAACTGTCAGAGCAGCTCACAGATTACTGCACCTGTACATAGCCCACCTATAATTTAGCCCAAACAACTACCTCTTTCCCAACTGTATTTAATTTTAATTTATTTATTTATTTTGCTCCTTTGCACCCCATTATTTTTTATTTCTACTTTGCACATTCTTCCATTGCAAAACTACCATTCCAGTATTTTACTTGCTATATTGTATTTACTTTGCCATCATGGCCCTTTTTGCCTTTACCTCCCTTCTCACCTCATTTGCTCACATTGTATATAGACTTGTTTATACTGCATTATTGACTGTATGTTTGTTTTTACTCCATGTGTAACTCTGTGTCGTTTTATCTGTCGAACTGCTTTGCTTTATCTTGGCCAGGTCGCAATTGTAAATGAGAACTTGTTCTCAACTTGCCTACCTGGTTAAATAAAGGTGTTCTCAACTTGCCTACCTGGTTAAATAAAGGTGTTCTCAACTTGCCTACCTGGTTAAATAAAGGTCAAATAAAAAAATATATAAATAGTCATGTGCATGCCCACCCCATTATCTCTCAGTTAGTTAACATATAGTCACGTGCATGCCCACCCCATTATCACTCAGTTAGTTAACATATAGTCATGTGCATGCCCACCCCATTATCTCTCAGTTAGTTAACATATAGTCACGTGCATACCCACCCCATTATCACTCAGTTAGTTAACATATAGTCATGTGCATGCCCACCCCATTATCTCTCAGTTAGTTAACATATAGTCACGTGCATGCCCACCCCATTATCTCTCAGTTAGTTAACATATAG
Source organism: Oncorhynchus kisutch (assembly GCF_002021735.2). Classification (NCBI taxonomy): domain Eukaryota; kingdom Metazoa; phylum Chordata; class Actinopteri; order Salmoniformes; family Salmonidae; genus Oncorhynchus; species Oncorhynchus kisutch. The sequence goes on from NC_034197.2 coordinate 30,806,738, forward strand.
TCACGTGCATGCCCACACCATTATCACTCAGTTAGTTAACATATAGTCATGTGCATGCCCACCCCATTATCTCTCAGTTAGTTAACATATAGTCACGTGCATGCCCACACCATTATCACTCAGTTAGTTAACATATAGTCACGTGCATGCCCACACCATTATCACTCAGTTAGTTAACATATAGTCATGTGCATGCCCACCCCATTATCACTCAGTTAGTTAACATATAGTCACGTGCATGCCCACCCCATTATCTCTCAGTTAGTTAACATATAGTCATGTGCATGCCCACCCCATTATCACTCAGTTAGTTAACATATAGTCATGTGCATGCCCACCCCATTATCACTCAGTTAGTTAACATATAGTCATGTGCATACCCACCCCATTATCACTCAGTTAGTTAACATATAGTCATGTGCATGCCCACCCCATTATCACTCAGTTAGTTAACATATAGTCATGTGCATGCCCACCCCATTATCACTCAGTTAGTTAACATATAGTCATGTGCATGCCCACCCCATTATCACTCAGTTAGTTAACATATAGTCATGTGCATGCCCACCCCATTATCACTCAGTTAGTTAACATATAGTCATGTGCATGCCCACCCCATTATCACTCAGTTAGTTAACATATAGTCATGTGCATGCCCACCCCATTATCACTCAGTTAGTTAACATATAGTCATGTGCATACCCACCCCATTATCACTCAGTTAGTTAACATATAGTCATGTGCATGCCCACCCCATTATCACTCAGTTAGTTAACATATAGTCATGTGCATGCCCACCCCATTATCACTCAGTTAGTTAACATATAGTCATGTGCATACCCACCCCATTATCACTCAGTTAGTTAACATATAGTCATGTGCATACCCACCCCATTATCACTCAGTTAGTTAACATATAGTCATGTGCATACCCACCCCATTATCACTCAGTTAGTTAACATATAGTCATGTGCATACCCACCCCATTATCACTCAGTTAGTTAACATATAGTCATGTGCATGCCCACCCCATTATCACTCAGTTAGTTAACATATAGTCATGTGCATGCCCACCCCATTATCACTCAGTTAGTTAACATATAGTCATGTGCATGCCCACCCCATTATCACTCAGTTAGTTAACATATAGTCATGTGCATGCCCACCCCATTATCACTCAGTTAGTTAACATATAGTCATGTGCATGCCCACCCCATTATCACTCAGTTAGTTAACATATAGTCATGTGCATACCCACCCCATTATCACTCAGTTAGTTAACATATAGTCATGTGCATGCCCACCCCATTATCACTCAGTTAGTTAACATATAGTCATGTGCATGCCCACCCCATTATCACTCAGTTAGTTAACATATAGTCATGTGCATGCCCACCCCATTATCTCTCAGTTAGTTAACATATAGTCATGTGCATGCCCACCCCATTATCACTCAGTTAGTTAACATATAGTCATGTGCATGCCCACCCCATTATCACTCAGTTAGTTAACATATAGTCATGTGCATGCCCACCCCATTATCACTCAGTTAGTTAACATATAGTCATGTGCATGCCCACCCCATTATCACTCAGTTAGTTAACATATAGTCATGTGCATACCCACCCCATTATCACTCAGTTAGTTAACATATAGTCATGTGCATGCCCACCCCATTATCACTCAGTTAGTTAACATATAGTCATGTGCATGCCCACCCCATTATCACTCAGTTAGTTAACATATAGTCATGTGCATACCCACCCCATTATCACTCAGTTAGTTAACATATAGTCATGTGCATACCCACCCCATTATCACTCAGTTAGTTAACATATAGTCATGTGCATACCCACCCCATTATCACTCAGTTAGTTAACATATAGTCATGTGCATACCCACCCCATTATCACTCAGTTAGTTAACATATAGTCATGTGCATGCCCACCCCATTATCACTCAGTTAGTTAACATATAGTCATGTGCATGCCCACCCCATTATCACTCAGTTAGTTAACATATAGTCATGTGCATGCCCACCCCATTATCACTCAGTTAGTTAACATATAGTCATGTGCATGCCCACCCCATTATCACTCAGTTAGTTAACATATAGTCATGTGCATGCCCACCCCATTATCACTCAGTTAGTTAACATATAGTCATGTGCATACCCACCCCATTATCACTCAGTTAGTTAACATATAGTCATGTGCATGCCCACCCCATTATCACTCAGTTAGTTAACATATAGTCATGTGCATGCCCACCCCATTATCACTCAGTTAGTTAACATATAGTCATGTGCATGCCCACCCCATTATCACTCAGTTAGTTAACATATAGTCATGTGCATGCCCACCCCATTATCACTCAGTTAGTTAACATATAGTCATGTGCATGCCCACCCCATTATCACTCAGTTAGTTAACATATAGTCATGTGCATGCCCACCCCATTATCACTCAGTTAGTTAACATATAGTCATGTGCATGCCCACCCCATTATCACTCAGTTAGTTAACATATAGTCATGTGCATACCCACCCCATTATCACTCAGTTAGTTAACATATAGTCACGTGCATGCCCACCCCATTATCACTCAGTTAGTTAACATACAGTCACGTGCATGCCCACCCCATTATCACTCAGTTAGTTAACATATAGTCATGTGCATGCCCACCCCATTATCTCCCAGTTAGTTAACATATAGTCATGTGCATGCCCACCCCATTATCTCTCAGTTAGTTAACATATAGTCATGTGCATGCCCACCCCATTATCTCTCAGTTAGTTAACATATAGTCATGTGCATACCCACCCCATTATCTCTCAGTTAGTTAACATATAGTCACGTGCATGCCCACCCCATTATCTCCCAGTTAGTTAACATATAGTCATGTGCATGCCCACCCCATTATCACTCAGTTAGTTAACATATAGTCATGTGCATGCCCACCCCATTATCACTCAGTTAGTTAACATATAGTCATGTGCATGCCCACCCCATTATCTCTCAGTTAGTTAACATATAGTCATGTGCATGCCCACCCCATTATCTCTCAGTTAGTTAACATATAGTCATGTGCATGCCCACCCCATTATCACTCAGTTAGTTAACATATAGTCATGTGCATGCCCACCCCATTATCACTCAGTTAGTTAACATATAGTCATGTGCATGCCCACCCCATTATCACTCAGTTAGTTAACATATAGTCATGTGCATGCCCACCCCATTATCACTCAGTTAGTTAACATATAGTCATGTGCATGCCCACCCCATTATCTCTCAGTTAGTTAACATATAGTCATGTGCATGCCCACCCCATTATCTCTCAGTTAGTTAACATATAGTCATGTGCATGCCCACCCCATTATCTCTCAGTTAGTTAACATATAGTCATGTGCATGCCCACCCCATTATCACTCAGTTAGTTAACATATAGTCACGTGTATGCCCACCCCATTATCACTCAGTTAGTTAACATATAGTCATGTGCATGCCCACCCCATTATCACTCAGTTAGTTAACATATAGTCATGTGCATGCCCACCCCATTATCTCTCAGTTAGTTAACATACAGTCACGTGCATGCCCACCCCATTATCACTCAGTTAGTTAACATATAGTCATGTGCATGCCCACCCCATTATCTCTCAGTTAGTTAACATATAGTCATGTGCATGCCCACCCCATTATCTCTCAGTTAGTTAACATACAGTCACGTGCATGCCCACCCCATTATCACTCAGTTAGTTAACATACAGTCACGTGCATGCCCACACCATTATCTCTCAGTTAGTTAACATATAGTCATGTGCATGCCCACCCCATTATCACTCAGTTAGTTAACATATAGTCATGTGCATACCCACCCCATTATCACTCAGTTAGTTAACATATAGTCATGTGCATGCCCACCCCATTATCTCTCAGTTAGTTAACATATAGTCACGTGTATGCCCACCCCATTATCACTCAGTTAGTTAACATATAGTCATGTGCATGCCCACCCCATTATCTCTCAGTTAGTTAACATATAGTCACGTGCATGCCCACACCATTATCTCTCAGTTAGTTAACATATAGTCATGTGCATGCCCACCCCATTATCACTCAGTTAGTTAACATATAGTCATGTGCATACCCACCCCATTATCACTCAGTTAGTTAACATATAGTCATGTGCATGCCCACCCCATTATCTCTCAGTTAGTTAACATATAGTCACGTGCATGCCCACCCCATTATCTCTCAGTTAGTTAACATATAGTCATGTGCATGCCCACCCCATTATCACTCAGTTAGTTAACATATAGTCATGTGCATACCCACCCCATTATCTCTCAGTTAGTTAACATATAGTCACGTGCATGCCCACCCCATTATCACTCAGTTAGTTAACAGTCATATTGGCTTAATACAGGAAAGAGGAAGACAACACACACACACACAGACAGACAGATAGACAGACAGACACAGACACAGACACAGACACAGACACAGACACAGACACAGACACAGACACATACACCCTATCTTTGGATTAGGCAGTATTTGCTTCAGGTTTTACAACAGGAGCCTTATCCCTGAAGTGTGTGTGTAATTAGTGAAACTGATACTGTAGTTATGACGTGAACAGCCAGGCCTGTAGTGTATACAAACACACACACAATCTACACACACCTAGTAAAACTGACTCTGCAGTGGCCAATCACTTAGCATTGGAAAAGACCCACTGCTCTCAACTTTTAATTAAGCATTCAATTAAACTGGTGATGTAGTATGTGTCTGAATCCCAGAACCAGGAAGCTGATCTGTCTTACCAAACCATACATACAGTGAAGGCCTTTACCACCATCTCACAAAGCCACTGTGCTGTGCCTATAGAGTTGAACATATAACATTCTAAATGTGTTCCATGAACAGGTTCTAAGTTCTTTATTCACATTTCATCTTCCTCTCTGGTCTTCAGGCTGGGAGTCTTGTCTCGGAGTCTTGCAGACACTGGCAGTGACCTGGAACTAGGACAGACCGAAGTGGGACGTCGGGATGACATGTCAGATCCCGCTAACCATGACTGACATACCCCCCCACACACACCTTGGGCTAAGAGGCTTCAGAAACATTCAGAGGTTAGTTAAACTCTAACCTATCAGTGTCGACCTAGTCATCTATATTCATCTTTAAACTTTATTCAAACCTATTATGTCTGTGTAAGAGTACATGCTGAGTTAGGTGTAGAAGGCTATTCCTCATGATTACATAATACATACTCTCAACATTGTTGAGTGTTCTTCAAGCTACAAGTCCCTAGTCCCTCATTCAGTCCTATCCACCTATACCACTCCACCCATCAGTCCGATTCAACTATACTACTCCCTCATTCAGTCCTATCCATCTCTACCACTCCATCCATCAGTCCTATTCAACTATAGTACTCCCTCATTCAGTCCTATCCACCTCTACCACCTCTACCACTCCCTCCTTCAGACCTATCCACCTCTAGAACTCCCTCCTTCAGTCCAATCCACCTCTATCACCTCTCTACTACTCCCTCTTTCAGTCCTATCCACCTCTACTACTCCCTCCTTCAGTCCTATCAACCTCTAAAACTCCCTCCTTCAGTCCTATCCACCTCTACCACATCTACAACCCCCTCCTTCAGTCGTATCCACCTCTACTACTCAATCTTTCAGTCCTATCCACCTCTACTACTCACTCTTTCAGTCCTATCCACCTCTACTACTCCCTCATTCAGACCTATCCACCTCTACTACTCCCTCTTTCAGTCCTGTCCACCTCTACTACTCCCTCTTTCAGTCCTATCCACCTCTACTACTCCCTCTTTCAGTCCTATCCACCTCTACTACTCCCTCCTTCAGACCTATCCACCTCTACCACCTCTACTACTCCCTCCTTCAGTCCTATCCACCTCTACTACTCCCTCTTTCAGTCCTATCCACCTCTACTACTCTCTCCTTCAGTCCTATCCACCTCTACAACTCCCTCTTTCAGTCCTATCCACCTCTACTACTCCCTCCTTCAGACCTATCCACCTTTACCACCTCTACAACCCCTCCTTCAGTCCTATCCACCTCTACTACTCCCTCCTTCAGACCTATCCACCTTTACCACCTCTACAACCCCTCCTTCAGTCCTATCCACCTCTACTACTCCCTCCTTCAGTCCTATCCACCTCTACTACTCCCTCCTTCAGACCTATCCATCTCTATTACTCCCTCCTTCAGTCCTATCCACTCTACTACTCCCTCATTCAGTACTATCCACCTGTACCACCTCTACTACTCCCTCCTTCAGTCCTATCCACCTCTACTACTCCCTTATTTAGACCTATCCACCTCTACTATTCCCTCCTTCAGTCCTATCCACATCCACTACTCCGCCCTTTAGTCCTATCCACCTATACAACTCCCTCCTTCAGACCTATCCACCTATACAAACTCAACTACTCCCTAATTCAGTCCTATCCATCTCTACCACCTCTACTACTCCCTCCTTCAGACCTATCCACCTCTACCACCTCAACTACTCCCTCCTTCAGACCTATCCACCTCTACTACTCCCTCTTCAGTCCTATCCACCTCTACTACTCCCTCCTTCAGTCCTATCCACCTCTACTACTCCTTCCTTCAGTCCTATCCACCTCTACTACTCCCTCCTTCAGTCCTATCCACCTCTACTACTCCCTCCTTCAGTCCTATCCACCTCTACTACTCCCTCCTTCAGACCTATCCACCTCTACAATTCCCTCCTTCAGTTCTATCCACCTCTACTACTCCCTCTTTCAGTCCTATCCACCTCTACTACTCCCTCTTTCAGTCCTGTGCACCTCTACTACTTCCTCCTTCAGTCCTATCCACCTCTACTACTCCCTCCTTCAGTCCTATCCACCTCTACTACTCCCTTATTTAGACCTATCCACCTCTACTATTCCCTCCTTCAGTCCTATCCACATCCACTACTCCGCCCTTTAGTCCTATCCACCTATACAACTCCCTCCTTCAGACCTATCCACCCATACAACCTCAACTACTCCCTAATTCAGTCCTATCCATCTCTACCACCTCTACTACTCCCTCCTTCAGACCTATCCACCTCTACCACCTCAACTACTCCCTCCTTCAGACCTATCCACCTCTACAACCCCCCCCCTTCAGTCCAATCCACCTCTACTACTCCCTCCTTCAGACCTATCCACCTCTACTACTCCCTCCTTCAGTCCTATCCACCTATACTACTCCCTCCTTCAGTCCTATCCACCTCCACTACTCCCCCCTTCAGCCCTATCCACCTCTACTACTCCCTCCTTCAGCCCTATCCACCTCTACTACTCCCTCCTTCAGTCCTATCCACCTCTACTACTCCCTCCTTCAGTCCTATCCACCTCTACTACTCCCTCCTTCAGTCCTATCCACCTCTACTACTCCCTCCTTCAGTCCTATCCACCTCTACTACTCCCTCCTTCAGTCCTATCCACCTCTACTACTCCCTCCTTCAGTCATATCCACCTCTACTACTCCCTCCTTCAGTCCTATCCACCTCTACTACTCCCTCCTTCAGTCCTATCCACCTCTACTACTCCTTCCTTCAGTCCTATCCACCTCTACTACTCCCTCCTTCAGTCCTATCCACCTCTACTACTCCCTCCTTCAGTCCTATCCACCTCTACTACTCCCTCCTTCAGACCTATCCACCTCTACAATTCCCTCCTTCAGTCCTATCCACCTCTACTACTCCCTCTTTCAGTCCTGTGCACCTCTACTACTTCCTCCTTCAGTCCTATCCACCTCTACTACTCCCTCCTTCAGTCCTATCCACCTCTAGAACTCCATCCTTCAGTCCTATCCACCTCTAGAACTCCCTCCTTCAGTCCTATCCATCTCTACTACTCCCTCCAACAGTCCTATCCACCTCTAGAACTCCCTCCTTCAGTCCTATCCACCTCTAGAACTCCCTCCTTCAGTCCTATCCACCTCTAGAACTCCCTCCTTCAGTCCTATCCACCTCTAGAACTCCCTCCTTCAGTCCTAACCACCTCTAGAACTCCCTTCTTCAGTCCTATCCACCTCTAGAACTCCTTCCTTCAGTCCTATCGATCTCTACTACTCCCTCTTTCAGTCCTATCCACCTCTACTACTCCCTCTTTCAGTCCTATCCACCTCTACTACTCCCTCCTTCAGACCTATCCACCTCTACCACCTCTACTACTCCCTCCTTCAGTCCTATCCACCTCTACTACTCCCTCTTCAGTCCTATCCACCTCTACTACTCACTCCTTCAGTCCTATCCACCTCTACTACTCCCTCTTTCAGTCCTATCCACCTCTATTACTCCCTCCTTCAGACCTATCCACCTTTACCACCTCTACAACCCCTCCTTCAGTCCTATCCACCTCTACTACTCCCTCCTTCAGACCTATCCACCTTTACCACCTCTACAACCCCTCCTTCAGTCCTATCCACCTCTACTACTCCCTCCTTCAGTCCTATCCACCTCTACTACTCCCTCTTTCAGTCCTATCCACCTCTACTACTCCCTCTTTCAGTCCTATCCACCTCTATTACTCCCTCCTTCAGACCTATCCACCTTTACCACCTCTACAACCCCTCCTTCAGTCCTATCCACCTCTACTACTCCCTCCTTCAGACCTATCCACCTTTACCACCTCTACAACCCCTCCTTCAGTCCTATCCACCTCTACTACTCCCTCCTTCAGTCCTATCCACCTCTACTACTCCCTCTTTCAGTCCTATCCACCTCTACTACTCCCTCCTTCAGACCTATCCATCTCTATTACTCCCTCCTTCAGTCCTATCCACCTCTAAAACTCCCTCCTTCAGTCCTATCCACTCTACTACTCCCTCATTCAGTACTATCCACCTGTACCACCTCTACTACTCCCTCCTTCAGTCCTATCCACCTCTACTACTCCCTTATTTAGACCTATCCACCTCTACTATTCCCTCCTTCAGTCCTATCCACATCCACTACTCCGCCCTTCAGTCCTATCCACCTATACAACTCCCTCCTTCAGACCTATCCACCTATACAACCTCAACTACTCCCTCATTCAGTCCTATCCATCTCTACCACCTCTACTACTCCCTCCTTCAGACCTATCCACCTCTACCACCTCAACTACTCCCTCCTTCAGACCTATCCACCTCTGCAACCCCCCCCTTCAGTCCAATCCACCTCTACTACTCCCTCCTTCAGACCTATCCACCTCTACTACTCCCTCCTTCAGTCCTATCCACCTCTACTACTCCCTCCTTCAGTCCTATCCACCTATACTACTCCCTCCTTCAGTCCTATCCACCTCTACTACTCCCCCCTTCAGCCCTATCCACCTCTACTACTCCCTCCTTCAGCCCTATCCACCTCTACTACTCCCTCCTTCAGTCCTATCCACCTCTACTACTCCCTCCTTCAGTCCTATCCACCTCTCCTACTCCCTCCTTCAGTCCTATCACCTCTACTACTCCCTCCTTCAGTCCTATCCACCTCTACTACTCCCTCCTTCAGTCCTATCCACCTCTACTACTCCCTCCTTCAGTCCTATCCACCTCTACTATTTCCCTCCTTCAGACTATCCACCTCTACAATTCCCTCCTTCAGTCCTATCCACCTCTACTACTCCCTCTTTCAGTCCTATCCACCTCTACTACTCCCTCTTTCAGTCCTGTGCACCTCTACTACTTCCTCCTTCAGTCCTATCCACCTCTACTACTCCTCCTTCAGTCCTATCCACCTCTAGAACTCCCTCCTTCAGTCCTATCCACCTCTAGAACTCCCTCTTCAGTCCTATCCACCTCTACTACTCTCTCCTTCAGTCCTATCAACCTCTACTACTCCCTCTTTCAGTCCTATCCACCTCTATTACTCCCTCCTTCAGACCTATCCACCTTTACCACCTCTACAACCCCTCCTTCAGTCCTATCCACCTCTACTACTCCCTCCTTCAGTCCTATCCACCTCTACTACTCCCTCTTTCAGTCCTATCCACCTCTACTACTCCCTCCTTCAGACCTATCCATCTCTATTACTCCCTCCTTCAGTCCTATCCACCTCTAAAACTCCCTCCTTCAGTCCTATCCACTCTACTACTCCCTCCTTCAGTCCTATCCACCTCTACTACTCCCTTATTTAGACCTATCCACCTCTACTATTCCCTCCTTCAGTCCTATCCACATCCACTACTCCGCCCTTCAGTCCTATCCACCTATACAACTCCCTCCTTCAGACCTATCCACCTATACAACCTCAACTACTCCCTCATTCAGTCCTATCCATCTCTACCACCTCTACTACTCCCTCCTTCAGACCTATCCACCTCTACCACCTCAACTACTCCCTCCTTCAGACCTATCCACCTCTACAACCCCCCCTTCAGTCCAATCCACCTCTACTACTCCCTCCTTCAGACCTATCCACCTCTACTACTCCCTCCTTCAGTCCTATCCACCTCTACTACTCCCTCCTTCAGTCCTATCCACCTATACTACTCCCTCCTTCAGTCCTATCCACCTATACTACTCCCCCCTTCAGCCCTATCCACCTCTACTACTCCCTCCTTCAGCCCTATCCACCTCTACTACTCCCTCCTTCAGTCCTATCCACCTCTACTACTCCCTCCTTCAGTCCTATCCACCTCTCCTACTCCCTCCTTCAGTCCTATCCACCTCTACTACTCCCTCCTTCAGTCCTATCCACCTCTACTACTCCCTCTTTCAGTCCTATCCACCTCTACTACTCCCTCTTTCAGTCCTGTGCACCTCTACTACTCCTCCTTCAGTCCTATCCACCTCTACTACTCCCTCCTTCAGTCCTATCCACCTCTAGAACTCCCTCCTTCAGTCCTATCCACCTCTAGAACTCCCTCCTTCAGTCCTATCCATCTCTACTACTCCCTCCTTCAGTCCTATCCACCTCTAGAACTCCCTCCTTCAGTCCTATAAACCTCTAGAACTCCCTCCTTCAGTCCTATCCACCTCTAGAACTCCCTCCTTCAGTCCTATCCACCTCTAGAACTCCCTCCTTCAGTCCTATCCATCTCTACTACTCCCTCCTTCAGACCTGTCCACCTCTACCTCTCCCTCCTTCAGTCCTATCCACCTCTACTACTCCCTCCTTCAGTCCTATCCACCTCTACTACTCCCTCCTTCAGACCTATCCACCTCTACAATTCCCTCCTTCAGTCCTATCCACCTCTACTACTCCCTCTTTCAGTCCTATCCACCTCTACTACTCCCCTCTTTCAGTCCTGTGCACCTCTACTACTTCCTCCTTCAGTCCTATCCACCTCTACTACTCCCTCCTTCAGTCCTATCCACCTCTAGAACTCCCTCCTTCAGTCCTATCCACCTCTAGAACTCCCTCCTTCAGTCGTATCCATCTCTACTACTCCCTCCTTCAGTCCTATCCACCTCTAGAACTCCCTCCTTCAGTCCTATAAACCTCTAGAACTCCCTCCTTCAGTCCTATCCACCTCTAGAACTCCTTCCTTCAGTCCTATCCACCTCTAGAACTCCCTCCTTCAGTCCTATCCATCTCTACCACTCCCTCCTTCAGACCTGTCCACCTCTACCTCTCCCTCCTTCAGTCCTATCCACCTCTACTACTCCCTCCTTCAGTCCTATCCACCTCTACTACTCCCTCCTTCAGACCTATCCACCTCTACAAATCCCTCCTTCAGTCCTATCCACCTCTACTACTCCCTCTTTCAGTCCTATCCACCTCTACTACTCCCTCTTTCAGTCCTGTGCACCTCTACTACTTCCTCCTTCAGTCCTATCCACCTCTACTACTCCCTCCTTCAGTCCTATCCACCTCTAGAACTCCCTCCTTCAGTCCTATCCACCTCTAGAACTCCCTCCTTCAGTCCTATCCATCTCTACTACTCCCTCCTTCAGTCCTATCCACCTCTAGAACTCCCTCCTTCAGTCCTATCCATCTCTACTACTCCCTCCTTCAGTCCTATCCACCTCTAGAACTCCCTCCTTCAGTCCTATCCATCTCTACTACTCCCTCCTTCAGTCCTATCCACCTCTAGAACTCCCTCCTTCAGTCCTATCCATCTCTACTACTCCCTCCTTCAGTTCCTATCCACCTCTACTACTCCCTCCTTCAGTCCTATCCACCTCTACTACTCCCTCCTTCAGACCTATCCACCTCTACTACTCCCTCCTTCAGACCTGTCCACCTCTACTACTCCCTCCTTCAGTCCTATCCACCTCTACTACTCCCTCCTTCAGTCCTATCCACCTCTACTACTCCCTCCTTCAGACCTATCCATCTCTACAATTCCCTCCTTTCAGTCCTATTCCACCTCTACTACTCCCTCTTTCAGTCCTATCCACCTCTACTACTCCCTCTTTCAGTCCTGTGCACCTCTACTACTTCCTCCTTCAGTCCTATCCACCTCTACTACTCCCTCCTTCAGTCCTATCCACCTCTAGAACGCCCTCCTTCAGTCCTATCCACCTCTAGAACTCCCTCATTCAGTCCTATCCATCTCTACTACTCCCTCCTTCAGTCCTATCCACCTCTACTACTCCCTCTTTCAGTCCTGTGCACCTCTACTACTTCCTCCTTCAGTCCTATCCACCTCTACTACTCCCTCCTTCAGTCCTATCCAACCTCTAGAACTCCCTCCTTCAGTCCTATTCCATCTCTACTACTCCCTCCTTCAGTCCTATCCACCTCTAGAACTCCCTCCTTCAGTCCTATCCATCTCTACTACTCCCTCCTTCAGTCCTATCCACCTCTAGAACTCCCTCCTTCAGTCCTATCCATCTCTACTACTCCCTCCTTCAGTCCTATCCACCTCTAGAACTCCCTCCTTCAGTCCTATCCATCTCTACTACTCCCTCCTTCAGTCCTATCCACCTCTACTACTCCCTCCTTCAGTCCTATCCATCTCTACTACTCCCTCCTTCAGTCCTATCCATCTCTACTACTCCCTCCTTCAGTCCTATCCACCTCTACTACTCCCTCCTTCAGTCCTATCCACCTCTACTACTCCCTCCTTCAGTCCTATCCACCTCTAGAACTCCCTCCTTCAGTCTTATCCACCTCTAGAACTCCCTCCTTCAGTCCTATCCACCTCTAGAACTCCCTCCTTCAGTCCTATCCACCTCTAGAACTCCCTCCTTCAGTCCTATCCATCTCTACTACTCCCTCCTTCAGTCCTATCCACCTCTAGAACTCCCTCCTTCAGTCCTATCCATCTCTACTACTCCCTCCTTCAGTCCTATCCACCTCTAGAACTCCCTCCTTCAGTCCTATCCATTTCTACTACTCCCTCCTTCAGTCCTATCCACCTCTAGAACTCCCTCCTTCAGTCCTATCCATCTCTACTACTCCCTCCTTCAGTCCTATCCACCTCTAGAACTCCCTCCTTCAGTCCTATCCACCTCTAGAACTCCCTCCTTCAGTCCTATCCACCTCTAGAACTCCCTCCTTCAGTCCTATCCACCTCTAGAACTCCCTCCTTCAGTCCTATCCATCTCTACTACTCCCTCCTTCAGTCCTATCCACCTCTAGAACTCCCTCCTTCAGTCCTATCCATCTCTACTACTCCCTCCTTCAGTCCTATCCATCTCTACTACTCCCTCCTTCAGTCCTATCCACCTCTAGAACTCCCTCCTTCAGTCCTATCCACCTCTAGAACTCCCTCCTTCAGTCCTATCCACCTCTAGAACTCCCTCCTTCAGTCCTATCCACCTCTAGAACTCCCTCCTTCAGTCCTATCCACCTCTAGAACTCCCTCCTTCAGTCCTATCCACCTCTAGAACGCCCTCCTTCAGTCCTATCCACCTCTAGAACTCCCTCCTTCAGTCCTATCCACCTCTAGAACTCCCTCCTTCAGTCCTATCCAACCTCTAGAACTCCCTCCTTCAGTCCTATCCACCTCTAGAACTCCCTCCTCCAGTCCTATCCCACCTCTAGAACTCCCTCCTCCAGTCCTATCCACCTCTACTACTCCCTCCTTCAGTCCTATCCTCCTCTACCATCTCTACTACTCCCTCCTTCAGACCTATCCACCTCTACTACTCCCTCCTTCAGACCTGTCCACCTCTACTACTCCCTCCTTCAGTCCTATCCACCTCTACTACTCCCTCCTTCAGTCCTATCCACCTCTACTACTCCCCTCCTTCAGACCTATCCATCTCTACAATTCCCTCCTTCAGTCCTATCCACCTCTACTACTCCCTCTTTCAGTCCTATCCACCTCTTACTACTCCCTCTTTCAGTCCTGTGCACCTCTACTACTTCCTCCTTCAGTCCTATCCACCTCTACTACTCCCTCCTTCAGTCCTATCCACCTCTAGAACGCCCTCCTTCAGTCCTATCCACCTCTAGAACTCCCTCCTTCAGTCCTATCCATCTCTACTACTCCCTCCTTCAGTCCTATCCACCTCTACTACTCCCTCTTTCAGTCCTGTGCACCTCTACTACTTCCTCCTTCAGTCCTATCCACCTCTACTACTCCCTCCTTCAGTCCTATCCACCTCTAGAACGCCCTCCTTCAGTCCTATCCACCTCTAGAACTCCCTCCTTCAGTCCTATCCATCTCTACTACTCCCTCCTTCAGTCCTATCCACCTCTAGAACTCCCTCCTTCAGTCCTATCCACCTCTAGAACTCCCTCCTTCAGTCCTATCCATTCTACTACTCCCTCCTTCAGTCCTATCCACCTCTAGAACTCCCTCCTTCAGTCCTATCCATCTCTACTACTCCCTCCTTCAGTCCTATCCACCTCTAGAACTCCCTCCTTCAGTCCTATCCACCTCTAGAACGCCCTCCTTCAGTCCTATCCACCTCTAGAACTCCCTCCTTCAGTCCTATCCACCTCTAGAAACTCCCTCCTTCAGTCCTATCCACCTCTAGAACTCCCTCCTTCAGTCCTATCCACCTCTAGAACTCCCTCCTCCAGTCCTATCCACCTCTAGAACTCCCTCCTCCAGTCCTATCCACCTCTACTACTCCCTCCTTCAGTCTTATCCTCCTCTACCATCTCTACTACTCCCTCCTTCAGACCTATCCACCTCTACTACTCCCTCCTTCAGACCTGTCCACCTCTACTACTCCCTCCTTCAGTCCTATCCACCTCTACTACTCCCTCCTTCAGTCCTATCCACCTCTACTACTCCCTCCTTCAGACCTATCCATCTCTACAATTCCCTCCTTCAGTCCTATCCACCTCTACTACTCCCTCTTTCAGTCCTATCCACCTCTACTACTCCCTCTTTCAGTCCTGTGCACCTCTACTACTTCCTCCTTCAGTCCTATCCACCTCTACTACTCCCTCCTTCAGTCCTATCCACCTCTAGAACGCCCTCCTTCAGTCCTATCCACCTCTAGAACTCCCTCCTTCAGTCCTATCCATCTCTACTACTCCCCTCCTTCAGTCCTATCCACCTCTACTACTCCCTCTTTCAGTCCTGTGCACCTCTACTACTTCCTCCTTCAGTCCTATCCACCTCTACTACTCCCTCCTTCAGTCCTATCCACCTCTAGAACGCCCTCCTTCAGTCCTATCCACCTCTAGAACTCCCTCCTTCAGTCCTATCCATCTCTACTACTCCCTCCTTCAGTCCTATCCACCTCTAGAACTCCCTCCTTCAGTCCTATCCACCTCTAGAACTCCCTCCTTCAGTCCTATCCATCTCTACTACTCCCTCCTTCAGTCCTATCCACCTCTAGAACTCCCTCCTTCAGTCCTATCCATCTCTACTACTCCCTCCTTCAGTCCTATCCACCTCTAGAACTCCCTCCTTCAGTCCTATCCATCTCTACTACTCCCTTCTTCAGTCCTATCCACCTCTAGAACTCCCTCCTTCAGTCCTATCCACCTCTAGAACTCCCTCCTTC
Source organism: Oncorhynchus kisutch (assembly GCF_002021735.2). Lineage (NCBI taxonomy): Eukaryota > Metazoa > Chordata > Actinopteri > Salmoniformes > Salmonidae > Oncorhynchus > Oncorhynchus kisutch. The sequence continues at coordinate 30,822,642 of NC_034197.2, forward strand.
AGTCCTATCCACCTCTAGAACTCCCTCCTTCAGTCCTATCATCTCTAGAACTCCCTCCTTCAGTCCTATCCACCTCTAGAACTCCCTCCTTCAGTCCTATCCATCTCTACTACTCCCTCCTTCAGTCCTATCCACCTCTAGAACTCCCTCCTTCAGTCCTATCCATCTCTACTACTCCCTCCTTCAGTCCTATCCACCTCTAGAACTCCCTCCTTCAGTCCTATCCACCTCTAGAACTCCCTCCTTCAGTCCTATCCATCTCTACTACTCCCTCCTTCAGTCCTATCCACCTCTAGAACTCCCTCCTTCAGTCCTATCCATCTCTACTACTCCCTCCTTCAGTCCTATCCACCTCTAGAACTCCCTCCTTCAGTCCTATCCATCTCTACTACTCCCTCCTTCAGTCCTATCCACCTCTACTACTCCCTCCTTCAGTCCTATCCATCTCTACTACTCCCTCCTTCAGTCCTATCCATCTCTACTACTCCCTCCTTCAGTCCTATCCACCTCTACTACTCCCTCCTTCAGTCCTATCCACCTCTACTACTCCCTCCTTCAGTCCTATCCACCTCTAGAACTCCCTCCTTCAGTCTTATCCACCTCTAGAACTCCCTCCTTCAGTCCTATCCACCTCTAGAACTCCCTCCTTCAGTCCTATCCACCTCTAGAACTCCCTCCTTCAGTCCTATCCATCTCTACTACTCCCTCCTTCAGTCCTATCCACCTCTAGAACTCCCTCCTTCAGTCCTATCCATCTCTACTACTCCCTCCTTCAGTCCTATCCACCTCTAGAACTCCCTCCTTCAGTCCTATCCATTTCTACTACTCCCTCCTTCAGTCCTATCCACCTCTAGAACTCCCTCCTTCAGTCCTATCCATCTCTACTACTCCCTCCTTCAGTCCTATCCACCTCTAGAACTCCCTCCTTCAGTCCTATCCACCTCTAGAACTCCCTCCTTCAGTCCTATCCACCTCTAGAACTCCCTCCTTCAGTCCTATCCATCTCTACTACTCCCTCCTTCAGTCCTATCCACCTCTAGAACTCCCTCCTTCAGTCCTATCCATCTCTACTACTCCCTCCTTCAGTCCTATCCATCTCTACTACTCCCTCTTCAGTCCTATCCACCTCTAGAACTCCCTCCTTCAGTCCTATCCACCTCTAGAACTCCCTCCTTCAGTCCTATCCACCTCTAGAACTCCCTCCTTCAGTCCTATCCACCTCTAGAACGCCCTCCTTCAGTCCTATCACCTCTAGAACTCCCTCCTTCAGTCCTATCCACCTCTAAAACTCCCTCCTTCAGTCCTATCCACCTCTAGAACTCCCTCTTCAGTCCTATCCACCTCTAGAACTCCCTCCTTCAGTCCTATCCACCTCTAGAACTCCCTCCTTCAGTCCTATCCACCTCTAGAACTCCCTCCTTCAGTCCTATCCACCTCTAGAACTCCCTCCTTCAGTCCTATCCACATCTAGAACGCCCTCCTTCAGTCCTATCCACCTCTAGAACTCCCTCCTTCAGTCCTATCCACCTCTAGAACTCCCTCCTTCAGTCCTATCCACCTCTAGAACTCCCTCCTTCAGTCCTATCCACCTCTAGAACTCCCTCCTTCAGTCCTATCCACCTCTAGAACTCCCTCCTCCAGTCCTATCCACCTCTACTACTCCCTCCTTCAGTCCTATCCTCCTCTACCATCTCTACTACTCCCTCCTTCAGTCCTATCCACCTCTAGAACTCCCTCCTTCAGTCCTATACACCTCTATTTATTTATTTGACCTTTATTTAACTAGGCAAGTCAGTTAAGAACAAATTCTTATTTTCAATGACGGCCTAGGAACAGTGGGTTAACTGCCGGTTCAGTCCTATCCACCTCTACTACTCCCTCTTTCAGTCCTATCCACCTCTACTACTACCTCATTCAGTCCTATCCACCTCTACTACTACCTCATTCAGTCCTATCCACCTCTACTACTACCTCATTCAGTCCTATCCACCTCTACTACTACCTCATTCAGTCCTATCCACCTCTACTACTACCTCATTCAGTCCTATCCACCTCTACCACCTCTATTACTCCCTCCTTCAGTCCTATCCACCTCTACTACTCTCTCCTTCAGACCTATCCCCCTCTACTACTCCCTCATTCAGTCCTATCCACCTCTACAACCTCTACTACTCCCTCCTTCAGACCTATCCACCTCTACTACTCCCTCATTCAGTCCTATCCACCTCTACTACTCCCTCCTTCAGTCCTATCCTCCTCTACCACCTCTACTACTCCCTCCTACAGTCCTATTCTTCTCTGCCTCCCTCCAACCTGTGCTGACACAGGGACAAATCCCTTCTAATCTTTGGGATAAAGTGTATGGAGTAGACAGAGCTTTCCGAGTGGATTTCACAGAAAGCAAGTTAAAAGGGCATGTATGGAAAGCAGAGGAGAGAGAAAAAAGAAATCGAGAAGAGAGAGAGAAAAAGAGAGAAAATGAGAGAGAAGAGAGAGCGAGAGTGAAAAAACAAAAAACAAATATTTAAATAAAAAGTGTATTGTCTTGTTACTCTTTGACAGGCCTGAAGGGATTTGGAGCACTATGTCAGTAAACAGATTGACTTTCACATCTATCCTTCACTAACACTAATCTTCTTCCATGTTAGTCTAACTGAAAATAAATGATACAAGAGTGAGAATATAGGACATGATTGAAGTTAGCATTAAGCATTTACCCTTTGACCTTTACCATGGAGTTAATTATTTGCCTATAAGCAAATAAAGTAAACAGTTAATTTGTCGACATCAGATTTGGAAATACTGCCAGTGCTAATCAGAGAAGATAACTCTGTGTTTAGCTTGTCTCATGCCCAATCCTCCTGTCAGAGCCAGTGTAACTGAGTCAGGCTTGTAGGCCTCCTTGCTCGAACACGCTTTTTCAGTTCTGCCCACAAATTTTCTAAGGATTGAGGTCAGGGCTTTGTGACAAGAAATTTGTGGAGTGGTTGAAAAACGAGTTTTAATGACTGCAACCTAAGTGTATGTAAACTTCCGACAACTGTATGTACTGTGTGCAGTATATGAGTGCTGTGTAAGATATGGGAAACATATTCCTTCTATTGCCATGTGGCTCCCTCATATGACCTGGAACCTATCAGAGCCTCTTGGGCAGAACAAGCATTTGGAAGACAAAAAGAAGAAAAAATGCTTGGAGGGGAAGATTCTGTAAAAGGGCTCACATGTTATACCGCAAGCGAAGGGATTGTGGGATTGATGTGAGTGGTGTTGGACAACTAACGCAACTTTAGAGAGAGCGAGAGAGGGTTGGGGGGAGGCACCAAAGGAGATGAGTGCAGGGATAGAGGGAACAGGAGGAGAGACAGAAACAACACAAACAGAAACGGTGGACTGCTTGGGAGCGAAACGGCTTCAGCAGTATGCTCTGCTTCATGGTCTGTTTATCCCCAGGAGGGAGAGAAGGAAGGATGCAAAGAAAACCAGAGAGAGATCATTTCTCATTGTTTATTTCACTTTTCTTTATTATCTACTTCACTGTAAAACACACATTCCTTTCCACAGGGCCGTGGGGTGAGACAGGGATGCAGCCCCACGCTCTCTCCACATATATATCAACGAATTGGAGAGGGTACTAGAACAGTCTGCAGCACCCGGCCTCACCCTACTAGAATCTGAAGTCAAATTCCATCGAGACACAGTTGCCCTAGAGCACAAAAAAAAGAAGATATACTGTACCTCGGCCTAAACATCAGCACCACAGGTAACTTCCACAAAGCTGTGAATGATCTGAGAGACAAGGAAAGAAGGGCCATCTATGCCATCAAAAGGAACATAAAATTCAACATCCCAATTAGGATCTGGCTAAAAATACTTGAATCAATTATAGAACCCATTGCCCTTTATGGTTGTGAGGTCTGGCTCACCAACAAAGAATTCACAAAATGGTACAAACACCAAATTGAGATTCTGTCTGCAGAAACAACGTAAAACACCAAATAATGCATGCAGAGCAGAATTAGGCCGATACCCACTAATTATCAACATGCAGAAGAAAAAAAAATCTACAACCACCTAAAAGGAAGTGATTCCCAAACCTTCCATAACAAAGCCATCGCCTACAGAGAGATGAACCTGGAGAAGAGTCCCCTAAGCAAGCTGGTCCTGGGTCTCTGTTCACAAACAGACCCCACAGAGCCCCAGCAGAGCAACACAATTAGACACAAACAAATCATGAGAAAACAAAAAGATAATTATTTGACACATTGGAAAAAATTTACCAAAAACTGAGCAAACTAGAATGCTATTTGGCCCTAAATGGAGAATACACAGTGGCAGAATACCTGACCACTGTGACTGACCCAAACTTAAGGAAAGCCTTGACTATGTACAGATTCAGTGAGCATATGTGTCCCATGCCAATAAATCCCTTTGAATTGAATTGAGAGAGAGAGTGAGGGAGTGATAAGAAAGAAAAGTTGGAGAGGGAGAGAAAGAGCAAGAGGGAAGGAGAGAGAGAAAGGTTGTGGGAAGTTTAACCCCCCCACTGACAAGCAGACACTCGGCTGCCTGTTGACACAGTAAATTGAGGACCCATTTGAGGATCTGTGACACCCAAAGGAGATGGCAACCCTGTCAGAGCAGTAAATTCACAGGACATTATTATGCCCCAACCCAGAGGAGAGAGGGAGGAGAGGAGGGGAGGTGTACAGGGAACATTTGGTGAGGAGAGAAAATGTATAGGTGTGTAAGAAAGAATAGAGAGAGAGAGAGAGAGAGAGAGAGGGAGAGAGGGGAGAGAGAGGAGAGAATAGAGAGGGAGAGAGAGAGGAGAGAGAGGACTGGGGGAGAGAGAGGAGAGAAGGAGAGGATAGAGAGGGAGAGAGAGAGGAGAGAGAGGACTGGGGGAGAGAGGGAGAGAGGAGAGAGGGGAGAGGGAGAGAGGGAGGAAGTGCGAGGCTGACGAGAGATATGGGGAAGAGAGAAGGTGGCGGGGGGAGCAGAGAGAGACTGTTTCTGGTTTCTCTTTTGGGTGGCCTGGGTCGGTGACTAGGGTTGATGATTAGAGCGACAGGAGGAAAGGTGTACATCATTTCCTCAGACACACACAAACACACACATGCACACAAACACACACACACAAACACACACATGCACACAAACACACAGCCATATATAACGCCTCTTTCTGATGCAAAACGAACCAGCCCCTGATGGTAGCACCGGATTGAGAGGAGCAGTGTAATTGCTTTTCGGGATGGGAATCGTGACTCCCAATCCCAAACGTGGTGCGTGTGTGTGTGTGTATGTGTGCGTGCGTGCGTGTGTATGTGTGTGTGTGTATGTGCGTGTATGTGTGTGTGTGTGTATGTGTGCGTGTGTGTGTGTGTATGTGTGTGTATGTGTGCGTGTGTGTATGTGTGTGTGTGTGTGTATGTGTGCGTGCGTGTGTGTGTATGTGTACGTATGTATGTGTGTGTATGTGTGCGTGTGTGTATGTGTGCGTGTGTGTGTGTGCGTGCGTGCGTGTGAGTGTGTGTGCCCAGCGTTGTAACTGAAGCCATTAGCCATTTGTTTAACGGGCAATCTGCATTACCAACCCCAACGACCCTCAGCAGAGAGGGGGAGGAGAAGGTAGAGGGAGAATACAAGAGGAAGGGAAGGAGGAGAAGCAGCCAGTTTACCTTGGGACTGAAGGCTACCTATAATGAGTCTGTTTGTTTATCTAAGGTTAGGTCACGATTTGACCCAATAGAAAGGTCTGCTGTTGTCCTTGAGACTGATTATACTATATAACTTGTCAAGGTTTTAACAATAACAAGTTGTCATTGGGAGGATAGAGTGTACTGGGAGATGGTGAGTGCAGCTAATGTAACGTGAGCTACAGCCACAGATCACAGCAACACCAAAGCAAGCAGGTAACTCTGGCTCATGTAACTCTGCAGGTTCCTGGGATCCTTTTCCCTTTCCTTTCTCTGTCGTTGGGATTTGGTGAATAGCCTCACAAAGTGCCAATGTACTGGATTATTACTCTACCTTTATTTCAACAAGGAACACAGACTGAGACCAAGGTCTCTTTTACAGCTGGGCCCTGCGTATACATGTTTACACATACAGTAAAGGTACAATGATTAAGAAACTACACAAGACAAACAAAACCATCACAGATAACACACACAAATACAGTAGCAGATTATTACTGTTACAACATGAGCGAGAAAGAGTGAGACAGAGAGAGAGACAGGGAGAGAGAGAGAAAACCAGAACCCACTGGATTCTCCAATTACCAAAATAAGATCCCTCCAACCCCAAAAAAAGGCCTGTGGTGTTGATGGTATCCTCAATGAAATGATCAAATATACAGACAACAAATTCCAATTGGCTATACTAAAAGTCTTTAACATCCTCCTTAGCTCTGGCATCTTCCCCAATATTTGGAACCAAGGACTGATCAAAAGCGGAGACAAATTTGACCACAATAACTACCGTGGGATATGTGTCAACAGCAACCTTGGGAAAATCATCCGCATTATCATTAACAGCAGACTTGTACATTTCCTCAGTGAAAACAATGTACTGAGCAAATGTCAAATTGGCTTTTTACCAAATTATTGTACAACAGACCATGTATTCACCCTGCATACCCTAATTGACAACCAAACAAACCAAAACAAAGGCAATGATTTATCATGCTTTGTTGATTTCAAAAAAGCCTTAAACTCAATATGGCATGAGGGTCTGCTATACAAACTGATGGAAAGTGGTGTTGGGGGAAAGAATATACGACATTATAAAATCCGTGTACACAAACAACGTGTGCGGTTAAAATAGGCAAAAAGCACACACATTTCTTCCCACAGGGCCGTGGGGTGAGACAGGGAAGCAGATTAAGCCCCACCCTCTTCAACATACATATCAACAAATTGGCGAGGGCACTAGAACAGTCTGCAGTACCCAGACTCACCCCACTAGAATCTGAAGTCAAATGTCTACTGTTTGCTGATGATCTGGTGCTTCTGTCACCAACCAAGAAGGGCCTACAGCAGCACCTAGATCTTCTGCACAGATTCTGTCAGACCTGGGCCCTGAGAGTACATCTCAGTAAGACCAAAATAATGGTGTTTCAAAAAAAGGTACAGTCCCCAGGACCACAAATACAAATTCCATTTAGACACATTTCCCCTGAACACACAAAAAACTATACATACCTTGGCCTAAACATCAGCGCCACAGGTAACTTCCACAAAGCTGTGAATGATCTGAGAGACAAGGCATTCTATACCATTCTATACCATCAAAAGGAACATAAAAATTCAACATACCAATTAGGATCTGGCTAAAAATACTTGAATCAGTTATAGAACCCATTGCCCTTTATGGTTGTGAGGTCTGGGGTCCGCTCACCAACCCAGAATTCACAAAATGGGACAAACACCAAATTGAGAAGGAAACGATTCCCCAACCTTCCATAACAAACCCTAATTATCAGAATCCAGAAACGAGACGTTAAATTCTACAACCACCTAAAGGAAACGATTCCCCAACCTTCCATAACAAACCCATCACCTACAGAGAGATGAACCTGGAGAAGAGTCCCCTAAGCAAGCTGTTCCTGGGGCTCTGTTCACAAACACAAACAGACCCCACAGAGCCCCAGGACAGCAACACAATTAGACCCAACCAAATCATGAGAAAACAAAAATATATTTACTTGACACATTGGAAAAAATGGACAAAAAAACAGAGCAAACTAGAATTGTATTTGGCCCTAAACAGAGAGGACACAGTGGCAGAATACCTAACCACTGTGACTGACCCATAATTAAGGAAAGATTTGACTATATACAGACTCAGTGAGCATAGCCTTGCTATTTAGAAAGGCTGCTGAAGGCAGACCTGGCTCTCAAGAGAAGACAGGCTATGTGCACTCTGCCCACAAAATGAGGTGGAAACTGAGCTGCACTTCCTAACCTCCTGCCAAATGTATGACCATATGTCACGACTCCTACCGAAGGTGGCTCCCCTTCCTGTTCGGGTGGCGCTCGGCGGTCGTCGTCACCGGCCTACTAGCTGCCACTGATCCTTTTCCCCCTTTCTGTTGATTGGCTTCACCTGTTTTGTGTTTAGGCTGATTAGTCAGGCTTTATTTACCAGTAGGCCCACCTGCTCTTTGTGCGGGATTGTTTTGTGTGACTTGTGTGCATGAATGAGGTTTACGTGTTTCCCATTTCGTGGCGTTTTGCTGGACTGTTTAAGTCCCCGTGTTTGGGGCATTTGGTTTGTGTGTGCCCTGTGTTTTGTGGGGTGGCTTATGTTCGCTGTTAGTGCATTAAATAGCACTCCCCTGAACTCTCTGCGCCTGACTTTGCACCCACTACACCCAGATCCTTACACCATATTAGAGACACATATATCCCTCAGATTACCCAGATCCACAAAGAATTTGAAAACAAACCCGATTTTGAACTCTCATATCTACTGAGTGAAATACCACAGTGTGCCATCACAGCAGCAAGATTTGTGATATTTTGCAACAAGAAAAGGGCAACCAGTGAAGAAAAAACGTCATTGTAAATACAACCCATATTTATTATCTACCTCACTTGCTTTGGCAATGTTAACATATGTTTCCCATGCCAATAAAGCCCCTTGAATTGAATTGAATTGAAATTGAATTGAGAGAGAGACAGCGGGAGAGGAAATAGATAGAGAGAGAGACAGCGGGAGAGAAAATAGATAGAGAGAGAAAAAGAGAGAGAGAGAGAGAGAGGGTGGGAGAGAGAGAGAGAGAGAGAGAGAGAGAAAGAGAGAGAGAGAGAAAGAGAGAGAGAGAGAAAGAGAGAGAGAGAGAGAGAGAGAGAGAGAGAGAGAGAAAGAGAGAGAGAGAGAGAAAAGAGAGAGAGCGAGAGAGAGGGAGAGAGACAAAGAGAAAGAGAAAGAAAGAGACAGAAGGACAGAAAGAAAGATAGAGAGAGAGAGAGAGAGAGAGAGAGAGCGAGCGAGAGAGAGAGAGAGAGGGGGGGGGATAGGATAGGGGTAGCAACAGACGAAGGGTATAATAACTTAGCTGTACTGTAAATCGGTCCATAACAATCCAACGCACATCCAGAAAGTCAATTATGATTTGTGCACATTCACCCCATCTTCAGCAGAGGGTGGAAGGCACTGATTGCCTACTGCGTGTAAGTGTGTGCATGTATCTGCACGTGTGTGTAGGTTCGTGTGAGTTTGTTTTTGTATGTGTTTAAGACCACAGACATCCATTAGGTGGGTAACTAAACTAGTGTGGTATGTGAGGGAAGGAATCCCTCCATAAAATTATAGCAAATTAGTTGAACCCTTTCAGAAAATGTAATCTCTAGTTTTAATCTCTCTCTACACCTCCATCCCATCCTCACTCTCTCCCTCTCTATCCCCCGCCTCTCTCTCTCTCTCTCCCTCCCTCCTCTCTATCTCTCTCCCCCTCTCTCACTCTCTCTCTCTATTTCTACACACTGTTCGTGCTCTCTCACTCTCTCTCTCTATTTCTACACACTGTTCGTGCTCTCTCACTCTCTCTCCCTCTCTATTTCTACACACTGTTCGTGCTCTCTCACTCTCTCTCTCTCTCTCTCTACACACTGTTCGTGCTCTCTCACTCTCTCTCTCTCTCTATTTCTACACACCGTTTGTGCTCTCTCACTCTCTCTCTCTATTTCTACACACTGTTCGTGCGCTCTCTCTCACTCTCTATTTCTATTTCTACACACCGTTTGTGCTCTCTCACTCTCTATTTCTATTTCTACACACCGTTTGTGCTCTCTCACTCTCTATTTCTATTTCTACACACTGTTCGTGCTCTCTCACTCACTCCCTCTCTATTTCTATACACCGTTTGTGCTCTCTCACTCTCTATGTCTATTTCTACACACCGTTTGTGTTCTCTCCCTCCCTCCCTCCCTCCCTCCCTCTCTCCGTCTCTCTCTCTCTCTGTGTAGAACACTAATTAAAGGAGAGCTATTGGATACGGCCTGTGCATTCTCTAATTCTAGGGAAGCGGGGGTGGGACACGGAACGAAACCACTGGACTGGAACAGGGAGATGCCTTGTTACTTCAAAAAAATATTATGGAACAGGAAGGTGGGGATGAGATGAAGAAGACAGCCTGATCGGAGCATCTAGAAGCGCTCCCTCATCTTAGACAATTTTACCACAAGACTGCCTGCACTGCTCAGAACACACTCAGTCCTAACACACACACACACACACACACACACACACATGTATGGACATTGGACACACATGCACACACTCCCAGCATCACCACAGTCTCTAGTCCCTGTTAGACCAGTGTTGATTTATAGTGAATTCAGCTCCCTATACCCCCAGTCCCTTCCCCTCGCTCTGGTTTCTCTCTCATTTCAATTCAATGGGCTTTAATAAACAAAAGTGAAATAAACAATACAAAAATAACAGTAAAAATTACACTCAAGACATTTCAAAATGCATATTATGTCTATATACAGTTTTGTAACGAGGGAATATAAATAAACATAAATATGGGCTTGGGTGACATTTGTTTGGTGGGAGTGGGGATGGCGTCTCACATGGAGAAGCTGTCCCTGTCTCTCTGCCATGGCTTCAGATGTCTGCCTGAGTCTGCCTAAGCTGAATGTGACAGTGGAGGATGTTCTACTCGCTGTGGGAGAACAGCTTGGCCATGAACATCTTTCAACCGCTTCACTAATGAATAAAGCAGTGGTTGTGCTTCTAAAAGATGAATGCCTTGTCAACCGGCTGGTTGAGACAGGTGTTACTCTCGACCTCCAACCCGGGTCCAGACTCAACACCAACCATCAGAATTGCAAGGTTCTGCCTCCTGTACTTTGAATGATAATGTTCCCACGGTTGCCGTGGTGGTGAGCTCAGAGGCGGGCGTGATAGTGACTGAGCTCCCGGCAGTGGTTACCGAGGGCAGTGGCAACACTGGCTTTGAGGCTGTTACGCCTGTCTCACAGACAGGCAGTGGGGGGGTCCGGCGGGCTCCGGTTTCCGTGGAGCTGCTCAATGAGAACTGAGGAATGGTGGAAGAGGCTCCGGTTTCCATGGAGCTGCTCAATGAGAACTGAGGAATGGTGGAAGAGGCTCCGGTTTCCATGGAGCTGCTCAATGAGAACTGAGGAATGGTGGAAGAGGCTCCGGTTTCCATGGAGCTGCTCAATGAGAACTGAGGAATGGTGGAAGAGGCTCCGGTTTCCATGGAGCTGCTCAATGAGAACTGAGGAATGGTGGAAGAGGCTCCGGTTTCCATGGAGCTGCTCAATGAGAACTGAGGAATGGTGGAAGAGGCTCCGGTTTCCATGGAGCTGCTCAATGAGAACTGAGGAATGGTGGAAGAGGCTCCGGTTTCCATGGAGCTGCTCAATGAGAACTGAGGAATGGTGGAAGAGGCTCCGGTTTCCATGGAGCTGCTCAATGAGAACTGAGGAATGGTGGAAGAGGCTCCGGTTTCCATGGAGCTGCTCAATGAGAACTGAGGAATGGTGGAAGAGATTGACAAGCTGTCAGATTTCCCCATAAAAGAAGATGAAGCATCTCACTCCAAGTCAGGTTCACTGGTACATATTACAGCAGGTTGACCATTTTTTGCAGGATTCATTTGGTAAGAAGATTGACATACAGGATGTTTTTCCTGATGTAGAGAACTTTATCAGGACAGTCAGTCATATTAAGACATCAGTGGGTTTGGATAAAGTCAGTCAGAGGGGTGTGGCATCTGAATGGCCATGCTGCAGGTGTAAGGAAAGGAAAAGTCCAGCAAAAAGATAGAAAGTGGTAGAAAAGAATGATGGGTCTGATCGTGATGGGTCTGATCATTGTAATTTTGTTTTGAGTTTAGTAAGAGACAGGAATAGGAGGGCTGTAGTGTATGAGTTTAGTAAGAGACAGGAATAGGAGGGCTGTAGTGTATGAGTTTAGTAAGAGACAGGAATAGGAGGGCTGTAGTGTATGAGTTTAGTAAGAGACAGGAATAGGAGGGCTGTAGTGTATGAGTTTAGTAAGAGACAGGAATAGGAGGGCTGTAGTGTATGAGTTTAGTAAGAGACAGGAATAGGAGGGCTGTAGTGTATGAGTTTAGTAAGAGACAGGAATAGGAGGGCTATAGTGTATGAGTTTAGTAAGAGACGGGAATAGGAGGGCTGTAGTGTATGAGTTTAGTAAGAGACAGGAATAGGAGGGCTGTAGTGTATGAGTTTAGTAAGAGACAGGAATAGGAGGGCTGTAGTGTATGAGTTTAGTAAGAGACAGAAGTAGGAGGGCTGTAGTGTATGAGTTTTGTAAGAGACAGAAGTAGGAGGGCTGTATTGTATACAGAGACTTGAAATCATTGACCACTTTAATAAATGGAACACTAGTCACTTTAATAATGTTTACATATCTTGCATAACTCATCTCATATGTATATACTGTATTCTATACTATTCTACTGTATCTTTGTCTATGCTGCTCGTCCATATATTTATATATTCTTCATTCCATTCCTTTACATAGATTTGTGTGTATTGGGTATATGTTGTGACATTGTTAAGATGTTAATTGTTAGATATTGGTGCACCGTCGGAACTAGAAGCACAAGCATTTCGCTACACCCGCAATAACATCTGCTAAACATGTGTATGTGACCAATACAATTTGATTTGAGTATGGATTAGTAGATGTGTGGAGGGACAGACATCAAGGAGGGAGGACCTATACATGGGTGAAGGTAGTGGAGGGGAGTATTAGTGTAGCAAGGCTAGACAGGGTCCATGTCAGTAACGGGATCTGTACCATAGTTCTGGGCTAGCAGTTTATCAGGATCTATGTCAGTAAGGGGGTTCTGGGCTCCTAGTGGTTTATCAGGATCTATGTCAGTAAGGAGATCTGTAACAGGGTTCTGGGCTCCTAGCGGTTTATCAGGATCTATGTCAGTAAGGGGATCTGTAACAGGGTTCTGGACTCCTAGTGGTTTATCAGGATCTATGTCAGTAAGGGGATATGTAACAGGGTTCTGGGCTCCTAGTGGTTTATCAGGATCTATGTCAGTAAGGGGATCTGTAACAGGGTTCTGGGCTCCTAGTGGTTTATCAGGATCTACGTCAGTAAGGAGATCTGTAACAGGGTTCTGGGCTCCTAGTGGTTTATCAGGATCTATGTCAGTAAGGGGATCTGTAACAGGGTTCTGGGCTCCTAGTGGTTTATCAGGATCTATGTCAGTAAGGGGATCTGTAACAGGGTTCTGGGCTCCTAGTGGTTTATCAGGATCTATGTCAGTAAGGAGATCTGTAACAGGGTTCTGGGCTCCTAGTGGTTTATCAGGATCTATGTCAGTAAGGGGATCTGTAACAGGGTTCTGGGCTCCTAGTGGTTTATCAGGATCTATGTCAGTAAGGAGATCTGTAACAGGGTTCTGGGCTCCTAGTGGTTTATCAGGATCTATGTCAGTAAGGGGATCTGTAACAGGGTTCTGGGCTCCTAGTGGTTTATCAGGATCTATGTCAGTAAGGAGAGCTGTAACAGGGTTCTGGAACCCGGATCTGGCCTAGTGGTTTTTCAGGCCATGTGGTAACAGTTGAGTGTAGCTTGGCTGTTGTACCTCGTCCGAGGTCTTACTGACACTTTATTGCTAAATTATTGCATGATGCCTCATTTTGTGAGGGTTTTGGTGTCTTTTAGGAGAGTTGGACAGCGAGGAAAGCTGAGTTTGAGAAGCTAAAATAATGGTGGGAGGTGGGGAAAACACAAGTAAGGTTGTTTTGCCAGCAGTACTCTGCCCATGGGACAGCTAAGATAAGGTCTACTATTTAGAAGTTGGTGTAGTATATTAGATGCATTGAGGATAGCCTTATTGGGCAGCAGGATTTAGGGTTAGAGAGTTGAGGGCTAAGCAGATGCAGTGGGGGACTTTTCTACAGGATCAGGTAAATTGTGTGCTTATTAGAGGACGAATGACTACCCCGACAGAAATGGATGCTCTGAGTGTGTTCTTCTTCAACCTGGAGAGGAAGATGTTCCATCTGCGGTGTCCTTCAGGGACTGACTTTTGATCCAGCGGAGATGAGGAGGATGACTATGGACTTCTACTCAGACCACTATGGTGACAGCAACACTGATCCACAGTGTGCGCAGGAGATTCTACAGATGTTGCCTAAGCTCGGGTCTGAGCAGTGGACTGGATGGAGAACTAACAGTGGCTCTGCAGCAGCTGTCTCAAGGCTATGTGACAGGGGTCAATGAACTGACATTGACCTAATATAGGTTTCTGGGGTGTATTGGGGAAGGACCTCTTAGAGGTCTTTCGGCAGTCCTTTGAGAGTTCTGAACTACCAGTCAGCTGCCAGCGGGCAGTGCTGTGACTACTGCCTGAAAAACCGGAGGTCAGTATCGTTACTCTGCTTTTATTACAAATACAATAATGGACAACTTGTTTCTTTTGAGAGATGTGATAAATATCACTAGGATGTATGATCAGGATCTGGGACTCATTTCGAAATAGATCAAGAAAAGGCTTTTGATAGAGTGTGTCATGCCTATCTGTTTCATGGAAGCGTTTGGCCTGGGTAGTGAGTTTAGATCATGGGTCAAGTTATTGCATTGTTGGGCCTCTGTTATGGTAAAAGTGGGGGGTGGGCTGAGCCGGCCAGTCCCAGTAAGGAGAGGGATTAGGCAGGGGTGTCCACTCTCAGGTCAGCTCTACTGTTTAGCCATATAATCACTGATGTTTAGGCTGGGGGAGAGGCTGCAGGGGTTGTAGGCTGAGGGAGAGGCTGCAGGGGTAGTAGGCTGAGGGAGAGGCTGCAGGGGTAGTAGGCTGAGGGAGAGGCTGCAGGGGTAGTAGAATGAGGGAGAGGCTGCAGGGGTAGTAGGCTGAGGGAGAGGCTGCAGGGGAAGTAGGCTGAGGGAGAGGCTGCAGGGGTAGTAGGCTGAGGGAGAGGCTGCAGGGGTAGTAGGCTGAGGGAGAGGCTGCAGGGGTAGTAGGCTGAGGGAGAGGCTGCGGGGGTAGTAGGCTGAGGGAGAGGCTGCAGGGGTAGTAGGCTGAGGGAGAGGCTGCAGGGGTAGTAGACTGAGGGAGAGGCTGCAGGGGTAGTAGGCTGAGGGAGAGGCTGCAGGGGTAGTACGCTGAGGGAGAGGCTGCAGGGGTAGTAGACTGAGGGAGAGGCTGCAGGGGTAGTAGGCTGAGGGAGAGGCTGCAGGGGTAGTAGGCTGATGGAGAGGCTGCAGGGGTAGTAGGCTGAGGGAGAGGCTGCAGGGGTAGTAGGCTGAGGGAGAGGCTGCAGGGGTTGTCAGTTCAGGGGTAGTAGGTGGGGAGACGGTTTCATTGTCAGCTTACGCTAATGATGTTACAGTGTTTGTTAGAGTGGAGGGAAATGTAGAAGAGGTTAGCAGGGCTTTAGTGTTGTTCGAGGGGGCGGCATTAGCTAAGGTGAACTAGGAGAAGAGTGAGGGTCTGATTATGGGGAGATGAGTCAGAGCAGGATCTCCTAGTCTTCCTAGGGGGTTACAGTGGGTCAGAGCAGGATCTCCTAGTGTTCCTGGGGGGCTACAGTGGGGCAGAGCAGGATCTCCTAGTCTTCCTGAGGGGCTACAGTGGGTCAAAGCAGGATCTCCTAGTCTTCCTGGGGGGTTACAGTGGGGTAGAGTAGGGATGAAGTTCTTAGAAGTGTTCTTGGGGCTGATGGTGTTGGATACCCCAAAGAGTTCTGTCAAGCAAACCCGGAGGTTACTGGTGGCTTTATTTTTGTCTGGTCAACACTGGACACGTGCAGCAGTGTTACACCTCCCTTTCCATGAAGGGGGCCAAGGGCTGGTGGACATTGGGTCCAGTGACAACTTTCCATTTACAAGCAGCACAGAAACTTCTGTACCAGAAGGGGGTGTTCTGGAGAGACAATGCTTGGGCTGTTCTGAGGAGAGCAGGGGACCTTGGGAATGAAAGGCACTTGTTCCTGTTGGATATGTCAGCCATTACTCTGTTTTACCACACTGTGATTTGGATGTGGAAAAAGACTATCTGTTCACAGAGACGTTTCATAGCCAGGAGCATTGATAATGGAAGAGCCACTGTTTCACAATCCACTCATCCAGACCAGAATGCTGACCTCTGACAATTTGTGGGCCATTCTTACGAGAGCGGGGTTCACTAACTTGGATGACCTGCAAGAAGAGTCAGGGTGGAAATCTGGCAGTGACATGGAAGAGTTTTCTCCATAAATTCAACCAGGCTGCTGCAGCAGGTGGTGGACCGGATCTGAGCTGCACTACCGGGCTTGTTCAGAGAGCTGACTGGACAGTCAAACTACGAATGACACTGACATACTTCTTCTCACCCTTGCTGCCGCTGCAGGGGAATACCAGGAAGGTGAGGGAATTATATTATTGTTCAAGACTCCTGAGCTGGGGGCCTTTTCCACAGTCACTAAAAAGACTCTGTATGCAGTGGCTGTGAAGGTGGCTCAGAAGGACCAGCTGCGTGGGCAGAGGGCAACGGGGTGGCCGGGAGTTTGGGACCGGGCTCTTCTCTGAGAGGATGTTGGCGCTCCCTGTATAAGCCTCCCATAGAGAAGGGTATTGCTGGTCTCCATGGAGGATTATTCATGGGGCAATCGCTACCAATAGATATGTGTCGCCTGTTGATCCATCAGTGGGGAGGGGGTGTCTTTTCTGAGGGGAGGAGGAAACAGTGCAGCATTTGTCTTTTTCTTGTGCCAGGTTGGTAGGAGTGGTTTCTGTCCTAGGAAGGTGGTGCACAGGCCTAAGGTTGGGGTTGACTATTAACTTATATGTTGGAGGTCCTCGGTATACTGTAGCCAATAAGCATTGGGATTGCCTGGTAAACTACATGGTGGGGCAAGCAAAAATGTAAATATGTAAGACAAGGAAACATGAGACGAGGGGGGCGGGATGTATGGACACCAGAGCTGTGTTGCTGGGGCTGGTGCTGGCTCAGCTAAAACTATATGGGGGGCCACAGGACTTTGTAGTATATATATATATATATATATATATATATATATATATATTAGAGGTCGGCCGATTAATCGGAATGGCCGATTAATTAGGGTCGATTTAAAGTTTTCATAACAATCGGAAATCGGTATTTTTGGGCGCCGATTTGTCAATTTTTTATTTTTTAGAACTATATTTAACTAGGCAAGTCAGTTAAGAACACATTCTTATTTTCAATGACGGCCTAGGAACGTTGGGTTAACTGCCTCGTTCAGGGCCAGACAGACAGATTTTCACCTTGTCAGCTCGGCGGATACAATCTTACAACCTTACAGTTAACTCGTCCAACACAATAACGACCTGCCTCTCTCTCGTTGCACTCCACAAGGAGACTGCCTGTTACGCGACTACAAATCGGCTGATTAATCGGTATCGGCTTTTTTGGTCCTCCAATAATCGGTATCGGCGTTGAAAAATCATAATCGGTCGACCTCTAATATATATATATAAAGTATTCTCTCTCTTTAGTATGGAACCAAAAACTGCCCCGGCTGTTCAGCCTATCCCCGCCCCACTCTCTCTCTTGCTTTCTCCCTCCATCTAATCTGGAACCAGATACTGTCCCAGCCGTTCTCCCTGTCCCTATCTCTCTCTCTCTATCTCTCTCTCTCTCTCTCCCTCTCTCCCTCTCTCTCATTCTCCATCTTTTCTCTTCCTCTGGTCTGGAACCAGATACTGCCCCAGCTGTTCTCCCTGTCCCCCCCTCTCCCTCACTCACTCCCTCACTCCCTCCAGTCATTTCATTGCCATATGAGAAGCCATCATCCACCAGCTCATGCCCAGAAAATACAGCTTTAGGGTGAGACTGCTGTGCAGGGTTAGCAAATTTGATGGTGTGAGTGTGTGTGTGTGTTTACTCAGAAGTATGCTGGCATACATACTTCACATGGCATACCCTTCCTGCTGTCTGGCTACTGTAAAACATGGAACTGGAATCCCACACTAGCAATACACGGACTGGATTATGGCATAATGTTTACTACATTACAGATATGTACATAAAAGGCAGGGTAAAGTGAATAGTCATCTGGATAGATAATAATAGGAGTAAAAAACTAAAATAAACAGTATAGAAGCAGTAAATGTGTGTTTATGTATGTGTGTGTGTGGGTATGTGTGTGTGTGTGTGTGTGTGTGTGTGTGTGTGTGTGTGTGTGTGTGTGTGTGTGTGTGTGTGTGTGTGTGTGTGTGTGTGTGTGGTACCAGTCAAAGATTAGACACACCTACTCAATCAAGGGATTTTATTTTATTTGACTATTTTTACATTGTAGAATAATAGTGAAGACATAAAAACTATGAAATAACAAATATGGAAAACAAATCAAAATATATTTTAGATTCTTCACCCTTTGCCTTGATGACAGCTTTGCACACTCTTGGCATTCTCTCATCCAGCTTCACATGGAATGCTTTTCCAACAGTCTTGAAGGGGTTCCCACATATGCTGTGGAGTCCAGGTCATCTGATACAGCACTCCATCACTCTCCTTCTTGGTCAAACAGCCCTTACACAGCCTGGGGGTGTGTTGGGTCATTGTCCTGTAAAACAAATGATAGTCTCACTAAGCGCAAACCAGATGGGATGGAGTATTGCTGCAGAATGCTGTGGTAGCTATGCAGGTTAAGTGCACCTTGAATTCCAAATAAATCACCGACAGTGTCACCAGCAAAGTACCACCACACCATCACACCTCCTCCTCCATGCTTCACGTTGGGAACCACACATGCAGAGATCATCCGTTTATCTACTCTGCGTCTCACAAAGACACGGCGGTTGGAACCAAAAATCTAAAATTTGGACTAATCAGACCAAAGGACAGATTTACATAGGTCTAATGTCCATTGCTTGTGTTTCTTGGCCCAAGCAAGTCTCTTATTCTTATTGGTGTCCTTTAGTAGTGGTTTCTTTGCAGCAATTCAACCATAAAGGCCTGATTCACACAGTCTCCTCTGAACAGTTGATGTTGAGATGTGTCTGTTTCTTGAACTCTGTGAAGCATTTATTTGGGCTGCAATCTGAGGTTGGTAACTCTAATGAACTTATCCTCTGCAGCAGAGGTAACTCTGGGTCTTCCTTTCCTGTGGCGGTCCTCATGAGAGCCAGTTTCATCACAGCGCTTGATGGGTTTTGCAACTGCACTTAAAGAATCTTTCAAAGTTCTTGAAACTTTCCGGTTTGACTGGAGTTCATGTCTTTAAGTAAAGATGGACTGTCATTTCTCTGCTTATTTGAGCTGTTCTTGCCATAATATGGATTTGGTATTTTACCAAATAGGGCTATTTTCTGTATACCACCCTACCTTGTCACAACACAACTGATTGGCTCAAGCGCATTAAGAAGGAAAGAAATTCCACAAATGAACTTTTAACAAGGCACACCTGTTAATTGAAATGCATTCCAGGTCTATCTCACGAAGCTGTTTGAGAGAATGCCAAGAGTGTGCAAAGCTGTCATCAAGGCAAAGGGTGGCTACTTTGAAGAATCTCAAATATAAAATATATTTTGATTTGTTTAACACTTTTTTGGTTACTAATTGATTCCATATGTGTTATTTCATAGTTTTGATGTCTTCACTATTATTCTACAATGTAGAAAATAGTACAAATAAAGAAAAACCCTTGAATGAGTAGGTGTGTCTGTCTGTCTGTCTGTCTGTCTGTCTGTCTGTCTGTCTGTCTGTCTGTCTGTCTGTCTGTCTGTCTGTCTGTCTGTCTGTCTGTCTGTCTGTCTGTCTGTCTGTCTGTCTGTCTGTCTGTCTGTCTGTCTGTCTGTCTGTCTGTCTGTGTCTGTCTGTGTCTGTCTGTCTGTGTCTGTCTGTCTGTCTGTGTGTGTGTGTGTGTGTGTTTGCGTGTGTGTGTGTGCGTGCGTGTGTTTGTGTGTGTGTGTGTGTAAGTAAGAGGATGAGCCAGACGGATTGGATAACCAGGCTAAACACAGATAAAACACCCTACTGAGAGAGTGGAAAGGAGGGAGGGGGAAGAAATGTTACAGATGCTGTCAAAAAATACACAAGCATGCAGACACACGAACACACGCACAAATGGCTGTGTCTGTGTCAGAGGGCTGATGCCAGAGAGATGGAGAGGGAATCTGTGACATCTGTGACAGAAACTGTGGCATTTGGTCAATAACACTAAAGACATTAAACGTATCCATACATATACAGACAGGAGGCAGCAATACACACACACACACATGCACACACAAATGCACACACACATACACACACACACATACGCACACATACACACACACACATCCTTGCAGTCTCCTGTATCACCCTCTAAAGCCACCAAATGGCCAGCCTCCTGCTGGCAACATCAACCAAAGGGAGAAAACAACAAAGAAAGTGTTTGTCTTAGCAAAGCTAACACTAGTTCACCCTTTGAACCCTTTGGCTCTGCAAAACACACACACACACACACAATACAGTTGAAGTCGGAAGTTTACATACACTTAGGTTGGAGTCATTGAAACTCGTTTTTCAATCACTCCACAAATTTCTTGTTAACAAACTATAGTTTTGGCAAGTCGGTTAGGACATCTACTTTGTGCATGACACAAGTCATTTTTCCAACAATTGTTTACAGACAGATTATTTCACTTATAATTCACTGTATCACAATTCCAGTGGTTCAAAAGTTTACATACACTAAGTTGACTGTGCCTTTCAAGAAAATTCAAGAAAATTATGTCATGGCTTTAGAAGCTTCTGATAGGCTAATTGACATAATTTGAGTAAATTTGAGGTGTATCTCTGGATGTATTTCAAGGCCTACCTTCAAACTCAGTGCCTATTTGCTTCACATTATGGGAAAATCAAAAGAAATCAGCCAAGACCTCAGAAAAAAAATTGTAGACCTCCACAAGTCTGGTTCATCCAAACGCCAGAAGATACCACGTTCATCTGTACAAACAATAGTACGCAAGTATAAACACCATGGGACCACGCAGCTGTCATACCGCTCAGGAAGGAGACGCGTTCTGTTTCCTAGAGATGAACGTACTTTGGTGTGAAAAGCGCAAATCAATCCCAGAACAACAGCAAAGGACCTTGTTGGAGGAAACAGGTACAACATTATCTATATCCACAGTAAAACAAGTCCTATATCGACACAACCTGAAAGACCGCTCAGCAAGGAAGAAGCCACTGCTCCAAAACTGCCATAAAAAAGCCAGACTACAGTTTGCAACTGCACATGGGAACAAAGATCGTACTTTTTTGGAGAAATGTCCTCTGGTCTGATGAAACAAAAGTATGTTTGGCCATAATGACCATCGTTATGTTTGGAGGAAAAAGGGGGAGGCTTGCAAGCCGAAGAACACCACCCCAACCGTGAAGCACGGGGGTGGCAGCATCATGTTGTGGGGTGCTTTGCTGCAGCAGGGACTGGTGCACTTCACAAAATAGATGGCATCATGAGGAATTGAAAATTATGTGGATATATTGAAGCAACATCTCAATACATCAGGAAGTTAAAGCTTGGTCGCAAATGGATCTTCTAAATGGACAATGACCCCAAGCACACTTCCAAAGTTGTGTGTGCGAGCAAGCAGGCCTACAAACCTGACTCAGTTACACCAGCTCTGTCAGGAGGAATGGGCCAAAATTCACACAACTTATTGTGGAAGGCTACCCAAAAGGTTTGACCCAAGTTAAACAATTTAAAGGCAATGCTACCAAATACTAATTGAGTGTATGTAAACTTCTGACCCACTGGGAATGTGATGAAAGAAATAAAAGCTGAAATAAATCATTTTCTCTCTACTATTATTCAGGAATTTCACATTCTTAAAATAAAGTGATGATCCTAACTGAGCAAAGACAGGGAATTTTTACTCCGATTAAATGTCAGGAATTGTGAAAATGTGAGTTTAAATGTATTTGGCTAAGGTGTATGTAAACTTCTGACTTCAACTGTACCCTCCCTCACACACACATATATACACACACACACCCCTGTTCTGTAGATGACAGGATTAGTGTGTGTTACATGGTTGAGTGGGCAGATGACTGTGTGATATGATCTGGCCTGTGGAGAGTGTGTTAAAGACATGAGAAGCCTTGAGGAAAGGGTCACGCCTTTAGCTACATTGTGGATACCGAACAACATACAGTGTCTCACACAGACAGTACCGTAGCTCTATTTTAACAAAACTAACACTGGGTTTTGGGTTTGGGTTGGGTTCTGGGTTGTGGGTTCTGATGAATAAACAAGTTGTGGGTGTGCTCCATCAGAACGTGCTCCATCAGAACGTGCTCCATCAGATCGTGCTCCATCAGAACGTGCTCCATGGTGAAATATGTGGTTCGCTTTAGGTTGTGTATTTACTGTCTGTTATGTTGCCTTGGAGTCAACTCCAATTCTAATGTTAGTCCGTTTTAGTTTGTGAAATTGCTTACAGAAACAAAATAATAAAATGAAGACCTATCCCATCTTTGATAAATAGGTTAACTTGAACCCATCTGCAGTCTACATTGTTGTAAGTAAGTGCATGTCTTCAATAGCATTCACACTGATATAGAGGCTAGGCCTACCGTAAATTACATTATGGATGAACAAGTACATGCCAAACGTTGTCAATGCAAGATTACATTTATTATTGATAAGTCCTAAAATGAGAATGAATAATTCAAGGCAAAAAACAACATGTTTTAAATAGGCGTTGTCACACTTACAGGCACCATCATTTCTTCTGGTGGGCATTTAATATTAAAACAACGCAGACTAGCCATGTACGTAAGACCATCCATGAAGTAATGTGGGCCTGCCTACAATGCACAGGCAAAAAGGGACCGTCAGCTCACTGTTCTACTCCTCTCAAACTTAGTTTTTTAATCAAGCTTTGGTGATTAAGTAGTCTCAGGAGCCAACCCCGTTATCGACAGACTTGACTACTTCTCGATTGCATTGGGCAGACAAAAAAATGCCTTAATTGAGAGGAGGGGAGGCTATGCTTGGTTTTTAATCACATAAAATGAAATAGGACAAACATTAGTTTTTTAATGTTTCTAAAGTATACAGGCACCAAAGGCACATTAGACTATTCTTGTTCCATGTCATATGGGCAGTGTGCGTCACAGCTGGATAAGCTGCGTTGCTGCCGTCAAAATTCATGCCATAACCAACTGTGTTACCACTAAAAACAGTTTTTGGTTGGTCATAAATATCACTATCAGCGCTGTCTGAAATTAGCACTTTGAATCATGTTTTTAAATATTTCCACCCCGCCCATCTGAGTAGCAACCGAAATGATATGACAGGTTATTTTTTCTTTAAGCTTTATTTTACTAGGCAAGTCAGTTAAGAACATTAAGAACAAATTCTTATTTACAATGACAACCTACCAAAAGGTAAAAGGCCTCCTGCGGGGATGGGGGCTGGAATAAAAAATGTATGTAATAAAAATACAGGACAAAACACACATCACGACAAGAGACACAACACTACATAAAGAGAGACACCACAACACTACATAAAGAGAGACCTAAGACAACAACATAGCATGGCAGAAGCACATGACAACACAGCATGGTAGCAACACAACATGACAACAACATGGTAGCAACACGACACGGCAGCAGAAAAACATGGTAGCAGCACAAAACAGGGTACAAACATTATTGGGCACAGACAACAGTACAAAGGGCAAGAAGGTAGAGACAACAATACATCACACAAAGCAGCCACAACTATCAGTAAGAGTGTCCATGATTGAGTCTTTGAATGAAGAGATTGAGATAAAACTGGCCAGTTTGAGTGTTTGTTGCAGCTCGTTCCAGTTGCTAGCTGCAGCGAACTGAAAAGACAAGTGATCCAGGGATGTGTGTGCTTTGGGGACCTTTAACAGAATGTGACTGGCAGAAGGGGTGATGTATGTGGAGGATGAGGGCTGCAGTAGACATGTCAGATAGGGGGGAGTGAGGCCTAAGAGGGTTTTATAAATAAGCATCAACCGTTGGGTCTTGCGACGGCTACACAGAGATGACCAGTTTACAGAAGAGTATAGAGTGCAGTGATGTGTCCTATAAGGAGCATTGGTGGCAAATCTGATGGCCGAATGGTAAAGAACATCTAGCCTCTCGAGAGCACCCTTACCTGCTCATCTATAAATTACGTCTCCATAATCTAGCATGGGTAGGATGATCATCTGAATCAGGGTTAGTTTGGCAGCTGGGGTGAAAGAGGAGCGATTACAATAGAGGAAATCAGGTCTACATTTAACTTTAGCCTGCAGCTTTGGTATGTACTGAGAGAAGGTCAGTGTACCATCTAGCAATACTCCCAAGTACTTGTTTGAGGTGATTACCTCAAGCTCTAAACCCTCAGAGGTAGTAATCACACCTGTGGGGAGAGGGGCATTCTTCTTACCAAACCACATGACCTTTGTTTTGGAGGTGTTCAGAACAAGGTTAAGGGCAGAGAAAGCTTGTTGGACACTAAGAGAGCTTTGTTGTAGAGTGTTTACCACAAAATCCGGGGAGGGGCCAGCTGAGTATAAAACTGTATCATCTACATATAAATGGATGAGAGAGCTTCTTACTGCCTGAGCTATATTGTTGATGTAAATTGAGAAAAGCGTGGGGCCTAGGATCGAGCCTTGGGGTACACCCTTGGTGACAGGCAGTGGCTGAGAAAGCAGATGTTCTGACTTTATACACTGCACTCTTTGAAAGAGGTAGTTAGCAAACCAGGCCAAAGACCCCTCAGATACACCAATACTCCTTATTCGGCCCACAAGAATGGAATGGTCTACTGTATCAAAAGCTTTGGCCAAGTCATAAAAATAGCAGCACAACATTGCTTAGAATCGAGGGCAATGGAGACATCGTTGAAGACCTTAAAGGTTGCAGTGACACATCCATAACCTGAGCGGAAACCAGATTGCATAACAGAGAGAATACTATAGACATTAAGAAAGCCAGTCAGTTGATTATTGACAAGTTTTTCCAACACATTTGATAAACAGGGCAAAATAAAAATAGGCCTATAACAGTTAGGATTATAAGTGGTATAGTGATATAAATGATATAAGATGGCGCCGAAGAGGATGGCTGACATTTTACATGCTCCTAACCAACTGAGCTATTTTGTTAGTTTTTATGCGTTGTTTGTAACTTTTGAACTTATTTGGTACATTATGTTGCTGCTACCGCCTCTTATGACCGAAAATAACTTCTGGCCATCAGAATGAGATTACTCACCAAGAACTGGAAGAAGATTTTCCTTTAATGAGTCCAACGAGAAGGAAAGGGGCAGCAACCTTAAAGAAGAAAGGATCTAAACCATCTGACACAGATGTTTTTAGGGTGTTTAAGGAGCACCTTTAGCACCTCGGACTCAGTGACTGACTGCAGGGAGAAACTTTGCAGAGAGGCAGGGGGAAATAGGGAGGAGCATCGGGGCTAGTTGCATTAGAAGGGGTGGGAGATGAGGAAATGTTGGACAGGCAAGGAGGCATGACTGAGCCAAATAGGAATCCTGTCTTATGAAGTAGTGATTAGAGAGCTCAGCCATGTGCTTCATGTCAGTAACAACCACATCATCAACTTTAAGAGACATGTGCAGCTGTGAGGAGGAGGGTTTACTCTCCAGGTCTTTAACCATTTTCCAGAACTTCTTGGGGTTAGACCCACAGAAAGAGAACTGCTCCTTAATGTAACTAGCTTTGGCCTTCCAGATAGCCTGAGTGCCTTTCGCCAAATGCAATTCTTGAGGTGGAGTAACTCCGCAAGATCACGGTCGGAGCAGGGACTGAACCTGTTTTCTATTCTCATTTTCTTTATGGGGGCGTATCACTGAAAATATCAAAAAAGAAGGTCCAAGATTCTTCGACAGAGGGGATCAAGCTGATTCTATACCAATTTACAGAGACCAGGTCATGAAGGAAGGCTTGCTCATTAAAGTTTTTTTAGCAAGCGTCTATGACAAATCAGGACAGGATGTTTCACTGAGCAGCCATTACGAACACAGGCTGTAAAACAGTGATCACTAAGGTCATTACAGAAAACCACAGATTGGTACCTATCAGGAATATTTGTGAGGATAACATTGAGGAGAGTAGCCTTTTCTGGGTGTTTGGAGTCATACCTTGATTGGTAATAATCTGGATTGGTAATATTCTGAAAAAGATTTAGGAAGTCCCATTGCTTTAGGAATTGGTCAGGTGGTGTAAGGGGCCAGGAGAGAGCTTAGGGCAAGAGCTATTTGAAAGTTTGATGCTTAAAACCAGCTATTCAAATTGTTTAGGGACAGACTTGGTAGAGACAACCGAGCACTGAAGGTGATCCTTGGTAAAGATTGCCACTCCCTCACCGTTGGTTATAGCCAGAAAGTTTAACATCAGTATTTACAACACTCTTTCTTAACCACGTCTCGGTGATGACCAACACATCTGGATTGGAGCTGTGAATCCACACTTTCAATTGATCCATTTTAGATAATAAACTTCTAGTGTTAATGTGCAAAAAACACAGGCTTTTACAAGAGCAGAAATCAGTGAAGCAGATATCAGAACACAAGTCAGAATTGGGGCTAGCAAGGGTAGATGGGCCAGGATGTACATGCACTGTATGTCTGCTTGGTGAGACAAAGCCGTCGAGAGGTGGTTAGAATAGGCTGGGAGGCCAAAAGTCTGTGTAACCAATAGAGAGTCAGAGTTCCGAGTGTGGAAACAAACATAGTATGTCCCACGGTTGGGTAAACAACAGAGTTCATAGTCAACAAAGCATGCAGGAGTCATGAGGCAAATAGCAAAATAGCAAAATGCACAAGAAATACAAAATAACGACTTGGGGCTAGCCATTATAAGTTTAGAGTCACTCTCCCCAACAGTGCCTGTGGGCTGGAGGTGGGCAAAACCTTGGTAGAGAGGTGGGAGTGTGGTTTGGGTACCTGTACCAGACAGGGGAAGACAAACCAGGGCAGACAGTGAACAGAGAGGGGGGAGTGTGGTGGGGGTACCTGTACCAGACAGGGGAAGACAAACCAGGGCAGACAGTGAACAGAGAGGGGGAGTGTGGTGGGGGTACCTGTACCAGACAGGGGAAGACAAGCCAGGGCAGACAGTGAACAGAGAGGGGGAGTGTGGTGGGGGTACCTGTACCAGACAGGGGAAGACAAGCCAGGGCAGACAGTGAACAGAGAGGGGGGAGTGTGGTGGGGGTACCTGTACCAGACAGAGGAAGACAAGCCAGGGCAGACAGTGAACAGAGAGGGGGGAGTGTGGTGGGGGTACCTGTACCAGACAGAGGAAGACAAGCCAGGGCAGACGGGGAACAGAGAGGGGGGAGTGTGGTGGGGGTACCTGTACCAGACAGAGGAAGACAAGCCAGGGCAGACAGTGAACAGAGTGGGGGAGTGTGGTGGGGGTACCTGTACCAGTCAGGGGAAGACAAGCCAGGGCAGACAGTGAACAGAGAGGGGGAGTGTGGTGGGGGTACCTGTACCAGACAGGGGAAGACAAGCCAGGGCAGACAGTGAACAGAGAGGGGGGAGTGTGGTGGGGGTACCTGTACCAGACAGAGGAAGACAAGCCAGGGCAGACAGTGAACAGAGAGGGGGGAGTGTGGTGGGGGTACCTGTACCAGACAGGGGAAGACAAGCCAGGGCAGACAGTGAACAGAGAGGGGGAGTGTGGTGGGGGTACCTGTACCAGACAGGGGAAGACAAGCCAGGGCAGACAGTGAACAGAGAGGGGGAGTGTGGTGGGGGTACCTGTACCAGACAGGGGAAGACAAGCCAGGGCAGACAGTGAACAGAGAGGGGGAGTGTGGTGGGGGTACCAGGTACCAGACAGGGGAAGACAAGCCAGGGCAGACAGTGAACAGAGAGGGGGAGTGTGGTGGGGGTACCTGTACCAGACAGGGGAAGACAAGCCAGGGCAGACAGTGAACAGAGAGGGGGAGTGTGGTGGGGGTACCTGTACCAGACAGGGGAAGACAAGCCAGGGCAGACAGGGGAAGACAAGCCAGGGCAGACAGGGGAAGACAAGCCAGGGCAGACAGGGGAAGACAAGCCAGGGCAGACAGTGAACAGAGAGGGGGGAGTGTGGTGGGGGTACCTGTACCAGACAGGGGAAGACAAGCCAGGGCAGACAGTGAACAGAGAGGGGGGAGTGTGGTGGGGGTACCTGTACCAGACAGGGGAAGACAAGCCAGGGCAGACAGTGAACAGAGAGGGGGAGTGTGGTGGGGGTACCTGTACCAGACAGGGGAAGACAAGCCAGGGCAGACAGACAGGGGAAGACAAGCCAGGGCAGATGGTGAGCAGTTCGCCAGGTGGAATAAGGCAGCAGTGCTTTATTTCTGGAGGTAGATTTCTTGTATAAAATGCCTCTGGATTTGGGAGGGGTAGCCTGTGAGACTCCTGCCATGTGTTGGGCTCAAAGGCTTCGACACCTTTCACTTCGCGCCTCAGTGCTAATTGAAGTTGTTTCTGGTCTGTCCAAAATCAGGTTGTAGGTTTGGAGTTTTGATCTGAAGTGAAGGTTATGCTGTGGATGGTAGCATCCTGTATATATCCCTCCTGGAAAATCTAAGTTTATCTAACTCCAAAACTATCTTATTGTTAAAAACATGTTGACAAATGTGAGCTCACATGCAGCTGTGTGCTTTAACTTAGCATTCAGTCCTTATAAAGTCAATATATTAGTGTAATGTATTTTCTTGCCTTCTGAAAATAAAAGATAGCTTCAGACTAGACATTACTCACTCAGTCTCAGGTTGGATGGTGTTTTCAGGTTTCTGTTTGTTTGCCAGAGCATTTGCTGTATAGCTTGGGAATAATAGTCCAAAATCAGGTTGTAGGTTTGGAGTTTTGATTTGGAGTGAAGATTATGTTGTAGAGGGTAGCATCCTGTATGTGTCCCTGCCAAAAAATAAACGTTTATATAACTCTAAATCTAAAAATAAAATAAAAAACATGCTGACAAATCTGGTCATGACCTCTCTCTCTCTCTGTACTCTGTCTCTACTAAAGGACACCAATAATAAGAAGAGACTTCCTTGAGCCAAGAAACACGAGCAACGGACATCAGACCGGTGGAAATCTGTCCTACCACAGCAATCTGCAGCGATACGCCATCCCATCTTGTTTGCGCTTAGTGGGACTATCATTTGTTTTTCAACAGGACAATGAACCAAAACACACCAAAAAAAATGTGCCTGGTGTTAGGGCTGGAAAATGCCAGTGAGACAGTTTTTACATAATGAAAATGCAATTAATGTGCGTTTGACACTAGCACCGCCTTACGCCAGCTGAAAATAGAACCCTATGTCTGGGAGGCTGTTTGAACAGATAAACTAGGCCCCCTGTGACCGTTCTGGAGTGTGAAGTCATGAGCTCTGAGTGTTGTCTACTGTGTAGAAACCTAGCGGTGCCAAAAGCCCTGGTCTGCCCTAGAAAACCTATGTAAATTACGAAAGCCCTGGTCTGCCCTAGAAAACCTATGTAAATTACGATAGCCCTGGTCTGCCCTAGAAAACCTATGTAAATTACGAAAGCCCTGGTCTGCCCTAGAAAACCTATGTAAATTACGATAGCCCTGGTCTGCCCTAGAAAACCTATGTAAATTACGATAGCTCTGGTCTGCCCTAGAAAACCTATGTAAATTACGATAGCTCTGGTCTGCCCTAGAAAACCTATGTAAATTACGATAGCCCTGGTCTGCCCTAGAAAACCTATGTAAATTACGAAAGCCCTGGTCTGCCCTAGAAAACCTATGTAAATTACGATAGCCCTGAAGCAAACACGGATGGACCAACAAAATGGCGGACGGAAGACAGGGTGGTGCGGCAGGTGCCGCTTCTCATTCGAATGCTGTAATTTTATCTAAACCATCAGGTGTACGCCGATCCCAGCTAAGTAACTCATGCAAAGAGTTAAAGCGCAATTATGTGTTTTATCTCCAGTACTCTGCCATGATTGTCAGTTATGTAGCTGCTCTACTGATAATCTCAGTGCGTCCTTGCTGGGATGACACAATCAGTCTACTACCGGAGAATATCAACACCAAACACATTGGTTCACCGTTCCACGGGAGCGGACAGTACACAGCATACCATAATGTTCTGAATAATGGCCAAGTCTACCTCGCTCCTTATTCTACTGAACCGCTTAGGCGTAACAAATACAAGTCCAACATTTATCGGAAACTGTTAAACTACCTGTTCGCTACCCTCCTGCTCTCCGGGGATGTACAACTCAATCCTGGGCCCAATATCACCGAGCCAGTGATACGCACCGGAGTGGAGAGCGGTGGATGGCCTCGTCCACTGGTCGTCGCCGCAGTGGAGGTGGGTGAGTGCTATGGTCCTATGGTTTCTCTCGACTCACCCGGTTCCAGGATAGATTTTGACTCTTCAAACATACCAGAGTCGCTATATGCGATCCCTGACTCTGCTTCTGGTACGCAAGCTATTTTAATTAGTTCCCCGCATCCAGTGCAGGCGGGAGGGATTGTTAATTGCGCTACCGAACTGCCCCTAATCAAAACGAAACAAAACGGCCTAAACCCAGCCGTCAGAAAACACAGAAAATGTAACTTTTTTCAATGTGTCAATCACTCTCGAGTCATCTGGGACCCACGAGCTAAGCCCAAGGGACTACTAGGGGGGCACTTGAACATTCGTAGTGTCATTCCAAAAAGTTATCAAATTCAACATCTACTCACAGACTCCAACCTTGACTTTCTCTGCCTCTCAGAGACATGGCTTCATAACACTCTCCATGTGCTGCTTTGGTTGTGCCTGGCTACAATGTTTTCAGGAGAGACAGGATTGAGGGAAGAGGAGGGGGTGTGATGATTTACATTAAAGGACATATCCGATGTAAACAAATTGAGTGGTCATGTGATAATGAACTAGAATGTATCGGCCTGAACGTTACACTGTCTCCCCAAATGTCTTTTACCCTCATTGGAATGTATAGGCCACCTTCCACCAAAGGTGTGTTTTTTGATCAGTTTAATACCATGCTTAGGGAATGTGATTTTGGGAAAGAGGTCATCTTAATGGGAGATTTTAACATTAATTATGAAGACAAGTGTTGTAGGAAAACCCTCAAACGGATCACTAATACCTTTGACCTTACACAGCTAGTTAAAGGGCCAACCAGGGTGACTTGTTGCTCTAAAACACAGATTGATTTGGTGTTCAGTAATAAACCAGAGAGAGTGACTAAATCATTCAATATGGTTACTGGGCTGTCTGATCATAATCTGACACTTATAGCCAGAAAGCTGTCTAAGAGCAGGTTTAACCTCTCTACTGTTAGAAAGCCGGATCAACTCAGAATACCTAAGAGTGAATTAAATAATTTTGAAAAAGCAATTAAGGGAATAAACTGGAATGATCTCTTGTCCTATACAGACGTGGAAGCTGATAGTCAGGTTTTTCTATCCACAATCCAGACTACAATAAATGGCTTCCTAAAGAAAATCAAATCCAAACCTGGCCAAAAGAGCACTCTTCCTTGGCTAAATGGAGAAATCTGGAAATTGATGAAAGAACGAGATTATGCTCTAAAAATAGCCCTAAAATCTAAATTAGAGCATGACAGACATAGGTTTACCATGTTGAGAAATAAGGTTATGAAAGAAATCAGACAGGCCAAGGCAAACTTTTTTATTAACATAATTGGTGAAGCAAAGGGAAATTCTAAATTGATATGGGAGAATCTAAAAAAGTTAACGGAAAGACCATAGTAACACTGCAAAAAGACTAGAAATCATGGTGAATAACAATCTAACACAGGATGCAGTCGAAATAGCAATAGCCTTCAATTCCTACTTTATTGACTCTGTCAGGGTACTGACACAGAACCCCCCCACTTGTTTCTTGGGCTCAGTGCTAGTGAATGACACTCAACCTGTCTTCATCATAAGGGAGGTTTCTGAGTCAAAGGTGAACAAGGTGATTAGCTCACTAAAGAACTCTAAAGCCAAATATGTGTTTGGGATGGACTCTACCTTTCTTAAAAACTACAAAGAGTCACTCATTGGCCCCATTACTAAGGTCACCAACACATCTATTGGTCTCGGTGTGTTTCCAAGGGTATGGAAGTCGGCCATAATAACGGCCATCTTTAAATCAGGAGACCCTGCTAACGTGAGTAACTACAGGCCCATTAGTATATTACCTGTGGTGTCAAAGGTTGTTGAAAAGTGTGTAGCAGAACAACTGATTGCCCACCTCAACAACAGCCCCTTCACATTACACTCCATGCAGTTTGGCTTCAGAGCGAAACACTCCACAGAAACGGCCAACTTCTGGAAAATGTGAAGTCCAAGATGGACAAAGGGGGTGCTGTTGGGGCTGTGTTTCTGGACCTAAGGAAGGCTTTTGATACTGTTAACCATGAGATTCTCATCACAAAATTGTCCAAGTTCAACTTTTCCCCTGATGCCTTGAGATGGATGAAATCATACCTTGAAGGCAGAACTCAGTGTGTCAGAGTGAGCAATGAGCTGTCGCCCACTCGTAGCTATGATGTGGGCGTGCCCCAAGGGTCAATACTGGGGCCCCTCCTGTTCAGCCTGTACATTAATGATCTGCCTTCTGTCTGTACTGGGTCTGAAGTTCAAATGTATGCAGATGATAAAGTGATATATGTGCATGCAAAGAGCAAACAACAAGCTGCACAAGAACTCACTACTGTAATGGTCCAGGTTACAAAGTGGCTCAGTGACTCGTGTTTGCATCTCAATGTGAAAAAAACTGTTTGCATGTTCTTCACAAAGAGGGCAACAGATGCTACTGAGCCAGATGTCTATGTGTCAGGGGAGAAGCTCCAGGTGGTATCTGATTTTAAGTACCTTGGCATCATACTTGATTCCAACCTCTCTTTTAAAAAGCATGTGAAAAAGGTCATTCAAATAACCAAATTCAACCTAGCTAATTTCCGATTTATACGAAATTGTTTGACTACAGAGGTAGCAAAACTGTACTTCAAATCTATGATACTCCCCCACTTAACATACTGCTTGACTAGTTGGGCCCAAGTGTGCTGTACTACATTAAAACCTATTCAGTCTGTCTACAAACAGGCTCTCAAAGTGCTTGATAGGAAGCCCATTAGCCATCATCATTGTCACATCCTTAGAAAGCATGAGCTCTTGAGTTGGGAAAATCTTGTGCAATACACCGACGCATGTCTTGTATTCAAGATCCTCAATGGCCTGGCTCCCCCTCCACTCAATATTTTTGTTAAACAGAAAACCCAGACATATGGCAGCAGATCCACAAGGTCTGCCATGAGAGGTGACTGTATAGTTCCCCTAAGGAAAAGCACCTTTAGTAAATCTGCATTCTCTGTGAGAGCTTCCCATGTCTGGAATACACTGCCATCAGACACACATAACTGCACCACATATCACACTTTCACAAAATGCTTGAAGACATGGCTAAAGGTCAATCAGATTTGTGAACATGGTCCCTAGCTGTGTGTTGCCACTCCATGTTGGCTGTTGTCTGTAGCTTGTGAGGTGTGGAAACACTTTGTTGCTTTTATGAATTTTGTCTTGCTGCTTTTTGTTTTATGCTGCTCTGTCTGTATGCTACGTCTTGCTTGTCCTATGTTGCTCTGTCTGTATGCTATGTCTTGCTTGTTCTATGTTGCTATTGTCTATATTGTAATTGTTTTTAATAACCTGCCCAGGGACTGCGGTTGAAAATTAGCCGGTTGGCTAAAACCGGCACTTTTACTGAAATGTTGATTAATGTGCACTGTCCCTGTAAAAATAAAAATAAACTCAACTCAAACTCAAACCCTAGAAAACCTATGTAAATTACGATAGCCCTGGTCTGCCCTAGAAAACCTATGTAAATTACGAAAGCCCTGGTCTGCCCTAGAAAACCTATGTAAATTACGATAGCCCTGGTCTACCCTAGAAAACCTATGTAAATTACGAAAGCCCTGGTCTGCCCTAGAAAACATATGTAAATTACGATAGCCCTGGTCTGCCCTAGAAAACCTATGTAAATTACGATAACCCTGGTCTGCCCTAGAAAACCTATGTAAATTACGATAGCCCTGGTCTGCCCTAGAAAACCTATGTAAATTACGATAGCCCTGGTCTGCCCTAGAAAACCTATGTAAATTACGATAGCCCTGGTCTGCCCTAGAAAACCTATGTAAATTACGAAAGCCAGAACAGCCAAATGTATAGATTTTTTCTGGACGTTTTGGCCTCTAAAATGTGTTTATTACGATCAAGTTCAATCCTCAGGGTGAATTATTTTAAAGTTCGCTACAAATCTGGATATTTAATGAAATTGTGGTCCGTTCTAACTACTACATTTGTCATCACACAGGACCACGTGCTGACACAGACGAATCATGGCCCGACAGGCTATGAGAGCACTCTTTGCACGTGCACCTAAAGGGTTGTGGTGTGCCAGATGAGAGCACGCCTGTCAAGTGGAGATAAAGGGGCTGACCAATGTCTATGGCGTCTCTAGTATTGACGCCGAAGTCATGTAGCAGCGTTGGGTTGACTCTTTCAGGCAGGATGAAAACAACGACATCCTTTGCTAGTTACGGCCAATTTCCCCATGATCCTTAGCAGGTTTTTTTGGTGCCATTCTGCAATACGGCGTGCTTCAAAATCAAATAGTTCCAGCTTCATGCGTCATCGGGGATTTCCAAAGGAATATGTGGATGACATCAGTGCTATAACTATCTACAGGTTTTAATACCTATGAGATAAACACACACTTTCAGTCAGAGGCTAACAATACATGGGTTGGTTATTATATTAGCTAACTACTGAATGGCCACTGACTCTAGATCAAAACTACCAGCTCCGGTCAGAGAACTGTAAAAGATTACAGTTGTACAACTAGCATCAGTTGTAATAACTGTCAAATGAATCTCCTCTTTTGACTAAATCGAAATGGAATTGACCACAACTCTGGACACAACCTCTCCAGGAGTGTGTCTTTCAGTCCACACACCCACAGACACAGATATGGAGAGAAGCGGTTGGGAGGAGTGTGTGTGTGTGTGTGTGTGTGTGTGTGTGTGTGTGTGTGTGTGTGTGTGTGTGTGTGTGTGTGTGTGTGTGTGTGTGTGTGTGTGTGTGTGTGTGTGTGTGTGTGCTTGCGTGCGTGCGTGTGTGTGTGCGTGCGTGTGTGTGTGTGCGTGTGAAAACACACACACACACCCTCTTGCCTGCTGGGCTTACCCATGCCTGTTTGTGGTGTGAAATAGGGAAGAAAGGTGTTCTAAGCCCAGCAGTGCTGCTCTCTCTCTGATAAGGGCCTTCTTTATACACACCGTGTGCTGCTTTTCACACAGGGACAATCAGTTGGGAGAAATGTTCAATGGAGAAAATTGTGTCAACATTTGTCCGCACTTGTATTGTTGCGCCTTAGAGACGTGACGATACAATCAGATGTCTTTGGAGATTCAACCAGACATCTCACCAACCTAATAACTTCAACTCTCCTATGAGACGTGACGATACGGCCAGATGTCTTTGGAGACAACAGTGTTTAATTCTAATTCAGACATGGTAACTAGGTGAGCCTTCTCTGAGCAAATCAGTGACACGGATCAATGAAGTGACTCCCAGAGACAACCAACAGACACTGTGGTTCCTGAGTCTGCAGGACTAGAGTTGCCAACCCCTGGTTTGGCAAAGCCTTCATATACCAAGACTACCCAAACTCATTAAAGATACAGTTGCACACACACACAGTAACGCCATTGTGCTAGGGTCAGCGGTGCAAAATGAATGATGCTTAAGTAAACTTCAGATGAATTATAGATAGGACAATATGTCTCTGTGCTGCAGCCTACCTCTACCTGCAGCCATGTTAATGAGGTGCTAACCTGCTCCAGCAGAGAAAGGGAGCGACTGACCTGACACTGCACTGGCCTGAAGGGAAGAACATCACTGACTTCCTGATTATTCCTCTAATTACTCATTTAGCTAGTGGCTAGTATGATACTGTCCTACAGACAGTATAGTGAAGAGAGAAGAATCCCCATCTCAATGTCTAATGTCAGATAGAATTAAATCAAACCAAATGAAGAGTGCTAGATATGCTACCTATTTCAATGAATCCCAAAGAAACCTAAAGTTATAATTAAGTAATGGTGTATTATGATAGGCTATATGCTACCATTGGCTGTAAAAGGAAGCAGAAAATTTGCTGCCAAATTATTAACCAAAACTTTAGGAATGGAACAAATGAATTTATCCACTACGCATCCATCCCGTCGGAGGACCACTGTGAACAGTTCAACCGCTGCGAAATCCCCTCTGCTTTCCTGTCAGAACCACAATGAAACCCGCCCTATGGACAAGGGTCATGCGCTTCTCACGAAGACGGATGGACGGACAAGGAGTATCTTGAGTGGGCCGTGGGCTAACGAATCAATTACTCAAACCATTAACAATGTGCTAAATAGAGAAATCTCCTAAATACGAATCTGGATATGCTATTCCGGAACACCATGACAGCGATGTGAAGTTCACCCATGAAAACCCAATAGGACAGTCAAGCTCCTTATGAAAGATAACTTGATGGACTGAGGCTACTGACACAAACCTCACCAAGCGGACATACAGTGACCAACTACTGACATACCAGTTCAAACTTCCTAGAAATGTTAACATGAGAAATCAGAACATTGCTCTGAGGGGAACTGTAAAAGACAATGTACTACGTTATTTCTCCTATATGGATGTTGACCTTTACGCAAAATTGACAAAGAACTGAGGATATCTCACAAGTCCCCCAGTTTATTGACGTCGTAATACATCCACCCTAATAAACTGAGCAAACATGCTGTTATTGATGTTGAAAATATACCCCCTACAACCGATCTGGGGAAAAAAGAAGCCCCTATTGATTTAACCTAACGCTTAATACAAATATACACAGCCAATTACAAATATCCTTATCTCTGTTTAAGAAAAGGTAGACCAATGATTTAAATGAGTAGTTTCATGAATGAAACAGCGCTCTTACCGTCCACAGCCATAGTCGGTCTCGGTGTGTATCTCTCCGTGGTTGCCTCAGTAATTGTCTCCCATTGCTTCTGTATCTGTCTGGCTAGCAGAGAGTATGCGCGTGAGAGACCGCACGATTTGGCAGTAGGCTACTGCGCGCGTTTGTGTGTGTGTAGCTGTGTGTGAGGACCGGTGAAGACTACACGGACAGATAGTCACAGCACACCGTCTCACCCGACCGTTTGTTTTCGGTAGTCCGCTGCCAACCGACGCAGTTGTTGTTAACTCCTCACCTTTTTCGTACATGACTGCGCCGAGAAACAAAAGGTCACCATTAAACACGCGCGAGTGCGCTGACATTGCGCACGCGCCCACTCTAGGCTATGAGATGGTTCATGCAGGCTACAAGATGAAGCCTTAGATAAATGAATAAATTCTGTAAAAATGAAACGTCCATTCAAATAGAACAGAAAATATGTATCAATTGGGGTAAAGCCTAGAGTAGGCAAGACCATAATATTACACAACAGTATTTTATTGAACTCCCATTTTCCTTTCCTGTGAATTCTTCCTCAATGGCTGCAATTACCAAGATAGCAATAGATCAACAGTTATGTAGCCTAGGCTATTGGGAGTTCATTAAAAAAAAATCTTTATTTAACGAGACAAGTCAGTTAAGAACAAATTCTTATTTTACAACAACGGCCTACCCCGGCCAAACCGTAACCTGGACGACGCTGGGCCAATTGTGCGCCACCCTATGGGACATTTGGTTAGATTCAAGAATAAACACATTAATTGAACCAAGATAATTCATTCCAGGCATTGTGTTTTTACAGTAAATAGATGTGTCTGATCACAGAGGATGTCTGGACCTAGTTGTTCATCAGCAGGATCCGTGTCTCCTGAAGGAAAGAATCGGGATGAGAGGAGAGAAAAACATGAGTTGAGAACGCCGGATGGTCAAAGTAAGACCTGAAGCCCTCAGCTTGACTTCTGCAGCTGCATTGACATTGGGAGACCTGCATTTCAACTACTTATCTAAATGTAATAATAACACCAACAACAATAATATAATAATAACAATATATGCCATATAATATTGGCATATATTAACATATGCCAAACACCATGCTTTACCAAATGAGCACCAGAAAACCACTATCTCTGTCTCTGCACGACAAGAACGCTACTGGCCATCATCTCTGTGGATGAAGAACAACAGGATACACTGCACTACAAAGGCCAAAGAAAGAAGAGAAAGAAAGTGGAGAAAGTCTGTTTAAATTGAATCTGTCAACTCAGTGTGCTAATTGAGGGTGTGGGTTTTCAGATGTAAGATGCCAGCTATGGAGCATTAGTGGTTTTTGTTGTACAGCACAGAGATCTAAGTTTTAAAGACTTCAAGGAATGTGAGTGCCTGTAGAAGATAATCTCCTTGGTGATAACAAACAACATAGGACAAGGTACTGGTTTTCCCATCAAGGCTTCATCACAATATATATGCTTAGAGTTGGTTCACGCACCGGTGCGTCAATCTAAGTAACATAATAAATAAATCCCAATTGAACTCCGTAATTTTAAGAGATATCTTTATTTTTTGTTCCATTGGATGTGTCTACATCCACCGCATCCTCTGATGTCGTACTTTCCCATCTGCGGTGAAAGGTGGAAGAGCTAGATAGGTATTTGTCAGACAATGAGACACCCCAGAAAACGGTTCTTCTCACGAAAACGTCTGTAGTGTCCGAATGGTATGACCTACAAACTATTGTCCACTCTATGGAAATGAGAGACTGTCACAAACACAATGGTGTTCTCTGTTTTGCTCTAAGACCCCCACAAGTGCCACAGGACTAGTCTGGAGGTTATTGGTACCGGTTTTAAAAAATGAATGGAAGTATGAAGGTACTGTTATGCCTACCCAAAAAAGGGGTTAAGTTACTCATTCCAGGGTTTTCTTTATTTTTTACTATTTTGTACATTGCAGAATAATAGTGAAGACGTAATAAAATATATTTAAAAAACACATGAAATCTTGCAGTAACAAAAAAGGTGTTAAACAAACAAAAATATACTTTAGAATTGAGATTCTTTAAAGTAGCCACCCTTTTGGAATTCTCTCAACCAGCTTCATGAGGTAGTCAGCTAGAATGCATTTCAATTAACAGTCTTGACGACACAGTCAGTGATTTATTTAAAATTCAAGGTACATTTAACCAGCATGGATATCACATCATTCTGCAGCGATATGCCATCCCATCTGGTTTGCACTTAGTGGGACTATCATTTGTTTTTCAACAGGACAATGACCCAAAATACACCTCCAGGCTATGTAAGGGCTTTTTGACCAAGAAGGAGCGTGATGGAGTGCTGCATCAGGTGACCTGGCCTCCACAATCACCCGACCTCAAACCAATTGAGATGGTTTGGGATGGGTTGGACTGCAGAGTGAAGGAAAAGCAGCCAACAAATGCTCAGCATATGTGGGAACTCCTTCAAGCCTGTTGGAAAAGCATTCATGACGCTGGCTGAGAAAATGCTAAGAGTGTGCAATGTTGCCATCAAGGCAAAGGGTGGCTACTTTGAAGAATCTCAAATATGAAATATATTTTGATTTGTTTAACACTTTTTTGGTTATAGGACAAACACTTCAAAATCTTGTTTCTTATGTCACGAACTGGCTCTTAGCCCATAATCACAAGGGAGACAACGCAGAGATAAAGGAATAACAAAACATTTTATATATTAATTAAAGTAAACTGTATACAATTAACAATGGTGTGTTGTCAGTAATCAGTATTGTAACTGAGTGGTTGTGTCCATAGATTGTGATAATGAGGGGTGTTGAGAGGTGCCAAAACAAACAAGCCACAAAATGACACAACCAAAAACAACAGTGTCTACATGGAGAGAGTCTCCTCAATATATGGGGGAAAGGTATATTTATCCTCGGGACACACCCAAGCCTAGGTGTGTCCCATTTGGCTGACAACCCTCTCGGCTCCACCAATACCCTATTAAGAAAAACAAGAGCAAAGAGAAAGAATTTGGCAGACAGAGTGGGAGGGTCGTTTTTGCCATCACTCATGCACTGGACTCGTGTGAACAAGAACACACATGAACAAACATGCATTACTGTAACATGCACACACACACACACACACACACACACACACACACACACACACACACACACACACACACACACACACACACACACACACACACACACACACACACACACACACACACACACACACACACACACAGGACCTGTTTCAAGAGGTGACAGCTAGTTTGGACATCCTGTCCTGTAAAGAGTTCAACCAATCTATCTTTAACTGTCCAGTAAATAATGAATCAGATGGAACATCATGTGCTGAGATCATCAGTGTCTGGTCCAAACTGTTATCCCAGTGTGTCTCTCCACAAGATGGTGAACTGCATCCTGTAACTAGTTTAGTTTCCAGACCGGTAGCTTGGCAGGCAGGGCTATCCTGTGAGCTAACTAACAGACGACAGATTAAACTTTCATCATGTCTTGTTCAGTCATATGGCCGGCCATCGTCATGCCAACACATCTCTGCTCCGTTACCCTGACAACGTCAAACCCTACCAAATGAGAGAGTGGGGATCACCCGCGGCGAGAACAGGCATAGTGAGGTCATTGATAAGACAGTTGTGTCTCTCTTCCAACGATGGTGGCAAGTAGCCTGGTCCCAGTTCTTTTTGTGCTTTAGCCAATTCCTCTGTTGTGCTTTTTTTCATACATATCTGGCGACCAGGCTAAGTGGAACGGTGAATTAGAGGAGAGGAGAGAGGAGGAGTGTTGAGGAGAAGAGAGAGGAGATACTTGCCTTGTCTGATCTCAGATTCAGGAAAGACTGTGTTTTCCTTAATTCCACACACAGAGCCCAAACCCTCTCCTTAAAGAGTTGTGTTCTCAGTCTCTATGTATTCAGGGAGTGCAGCGGAAGATGACAGAACACATTTGAGAGATATATTCCTATACCCCACACTCTCCTACTGTGTATGTGTGTGTGTGAGTTTGTGTGTGTGTGTGAGTTTGTGTGTGTGTGTGTGTGTGTGTGTGTGTGTGTGTGTGTGTGTGTGTGTGTGTGTGTGTGTGTGTGTGTGTGTGTGTGTGTGTGTGTGTGTGTGTGTGTGTGTGTGTGCGTGTGTACGTGCGTGTGTGTGTCATTCACATTCCACTCACACCCCGGTCCCAAGCCTTACTCTTATGCAAATTCTTAGGCTTAACAGGCGGCGAATTCGCTATTTTCTCTCCACGCACGCACACACACACATACGCACACACACTATCTCTCTGTATCTGTCATGATTCATTTCAGTGGACAAAGCCGAGGAATTGTGCTCCCCCTATAGCGAAAGCTCCTCTCCTGCACGGTAAAGGCCTGTCTAGCCATGGAGAGAGAAGCCAAGGCATTCTGACAACACTACCTCTGATTCCGCCGATAACATGAAGAGTGATGCAATATTTCAGAGCTAGCAGGAATACCACATATCTCTCTCTGTAAGGTCGCAGTGATAATAAACAGTAACCCGTGCAGCAGAACAGAACAGTTCAAACACTACATAAAGACTACAATAGATATGCACATACAGTGCATTCGCAAAGTATTCAAACCACTTGACTTTTTCCACATTTTGCTACATTACAACCTTATTCTAAAATATCTTTTCCCTCATCAACGTACGCACAATATCCCCTAATGACAAAGCTAACACTAGATTTGAGAAATGTTTGCAAAAAAAAACTTACAAAATGCAATATCACATTTACATAAGTATTCTGACCCTTTACTCAGTACTGTGATAAAGCACCTTTTGCAGAGATTACAGAAGTATTCTTAGACGGGGAGTGTCGCTGCACAACTATTTTCAGGACTCTCCAGAGATGTTTGATCGGGTTCAAGTCCGGGCTTAGCTGGGCTACTACAGGACATTCAGAGACTTGTCCCAAAGCCACTCCTGCATTGTCTTGGCTGTGTGCTTAGAGTTGCTGTCCTGTTGGAATGTCAACTTTAGCCCAGTCTGAGGTCCTGAGCACTCTGAAGCAGGTTTTCATCAAGGACATCTCTGTACTTTGCGCCGTCCATCTTTCCCTCGATCCTGACTAGTCTCCCAGTCCCTGCCGCTGAAAAACCTCTCCACAGCATGATGCTGCCACCACCATGCTTCACCATAGGGATGATGCCAGGTTTCCTCCAGTCGTGACACTTGGCATTCAGGCCAGAGAGATCAATCTTGGTTTCATCAAACCAGAGAATCTTGTTTCTTATGGTCTGAGAGTCTTTAGGTGTCTTTTGGCAAACTCCAAGTGGGCTGTCATGTGCCTTTTACTGAGGAGTGGCTTCCGTCTGGCCCCTCTACCATAAAGTCCTGATTGGCTGCAGAAATGGTTGTCCTTCTGGAAGGTTCTCCCATCTCCATAGAGGAACTCTGGAGCTCTGTCAGAGTGACCATCGGGTTCTTGGTCACCTCCTTGACCAATTTTTCAGTTTGGCCCGGGGGACCAGCACTAGGAAGAGTCTTGGAGGTTCCAAACTTCTTCCATTTAAGAATGATGAAGGCCTCTATGTTCTTGGGGACCTTCAGTGCTGCAGACATTTTTTGGTACCCTTCCCTAGATCTGTGCCTCGACACAATCCTGTCTTGCAGCTCTACGGACAATTCCTTCAACCTCACGGCTTGGATGTTGTTCTGACATGCACTGTCAACTGTGTGTCTTTGCAAATCATGTCCAATCAATTGAATTTACCACAGGTGGACTTCAGTCATGTTGTGGAAACATCTCAAGGATGATCAATGGAAACAGGATGCACCTGAACTCAATTTCGAGTCTCATCGCAAACAGTCTCAATGCTTATGTAAATAAATTATTTCTGTTTCTTATTTTAAATATATGTGCAAAAATGTAGAAAAATCTGTTTTCGCTTTGTTGTTATGGGGTATTGTGTGTAGATTGATGAGTATTTATTTTTATTCAATCAATTTATGGAATAAGGCTGTAACATAACAAAAAATTGA
The DNA here is from genome assembly GCF_002021735.2 of Oncorhynchus kisutch. Classification (NCBI taxonomy): domain Eukaryota; kingdom Metazoa; phylum Chordata; class Actinopteri; order Salmoniformes; family Salmonidae; genus Oncorhynchus; species Oncorhynchus kisutch. The sequence continues at coordinate 30,865,680 of NC_034197.2, forward strand.
AAAAGTCCAGGGGCCTTAATACTTTCCAAATGCGCTGTATACTCTAAAATACAATTTCATTGGATAATTCTGTTTCGTTGTTTTCGTTCAAATACTTGAATCTGTCTGTATTCATGTTAATCTTATGGACAGCAGAGCTAGCCATCCCATTCTCACATTCTGGTCTCTGTGATTTATTTCTGTTAAGTCCTCCAAGTCTCCATTCTCCCCGTGACATCCAACAAAGATATGGCTGTAAATTCTACACATCTACAGTATAATTGAAACTGGGATGGGGGTCCTAATCAGAGAGAGAGAGGGAGAGAGAAAATGAGAGCGCGAGAGAGCGCGAGAGAGCGCGAGAGAGCGCGAGAGAGCGCGAGAGCGAGAGAGAGAGAGAGAGAGAAAGAGGGAGGGAGGGAGACAGATGGCAGACAACTGCAGTGTCTTATTCATCCCTCATTTAAAGTAGAAAATTATCTATTTCATTGTGTCCCGCTCCTCCTCAGGGATGAAGTCTGCTTGTTCAGTACAGAAGGATGACATTTCAATCTTTCTATCTCTTTCACTCTCTCAGAATCTCTCCTTCTTACCAACTCTCACATCCTCAACCACTCCCTCCCTCCCTCTCATTCTCCCTCTCATTCTCCCTCCTTCTCGCTCTTTCTCCTCCTCTCTCCCTTTCTCCACCTCTCTCTTATGCCCCTCTCTTCTTCCTTCTCTCTCCCGTCTGTCCAGTTAGGGCCAGTGTTGTGCCGTACCTGTCACAATTCATCAGAAGCAGGAAGTATTCTCCTCTTCACTCTCCACTTCTCCCCACTGAGGAAAATAAGAATACAGACTCCATCTTCACCAGATCCATCCCCTCAGAATAATTCTGGCCAGCACTGGGCTCCTGCAGACTGCTCAGTACAAGAGAACCACTTCCAGTCAATAAACTCTATCTGCTTGGTTGTCTCCCTGAATAAAAAGCAGAGGAGGAAAAATAAACTTAATCTTGGAAGTAAATTAGTTTTGAAACTTAGAATCCATTATATAACCTTTATATAACCTTATATAAGTGTTACAAAGTCCAATGGTTGAATGTACTGAGGAAAGGCTGTGTAAATGATTACACATCTTACATTCCACCTCAAGTTAACAGTAAAGTATGTACACTGTCATGATGTAGGAAAGTCATATTTGTCCAAACAGTCAAGGTGACCTAGTACCCACAGAGACACAAAGAGAAAAAGAGAGACAGAGACAGACAGAGAGAAGGAGAGAGAGAGAGAGAGAGAGAGAGAGAGAGAGAGACGGACAGAGAGAAGGAGAGAGAGCGAGACGGACAGAGAGAAGGAGAGAGAGAGAGAGAAAGAGACGTGCTTGGAGTAAAGTCCTAGTGTAGCCAGGCAGTGCAATTAGCAATATGAATGATGTTCAATATTGACCCTTTTATATCCCTGTCATGTAAGATAACATATTGGCATTGAAAACAGAAGATCGATTACCCCTTTCTCCTCTGTCGCATTTCAATGTCATACAGACAAATTATTAGTGTCCTTACTGAAAGCTTTGTTATCGCACCAAGCTCAGTGGATCAATGAAGCTGACGTTCCCTGGCTATTTGTTAACTTAGTAGACTCTCCCTGACTATCCTAATTAGGAAGACGCTAACAGAAGAGAGAAGTGTTATGTCTTCCAAGGACACTCTTTGTTTCAGAATTACACTCGCTAATCATTGCTAAATAAATCATTTATCCTCACAGGACTTCCTTTGTGTGTGTGTTTGCTTGTGTGTTTGTGTGTGAGAACGTGTGTGCATGAGTGCGTGTGTCTGTAATCTTTATGGAAAGGCACACACAGAGACCACGTTGAACTGAGAGACCATAATTGAGTTCAGCGTGTGTAGATAAAATTAAAAAATGATGATGCCCATGGCCTATTTTGAGACTTTTTCTTTCCTTGCACTGTTACGTCACTAACTTCAGTCATTCATTTGTACATGAAATGAAATGGACAAAATGAGTTCACAATAAGGTTCACGCTGAAGCATGAAAACACACATCAAAAAAGTATTAACTCTGTATGTCTCTACAGTACATACTGTACCAATATGTGTATACAGTATGTTTGTGAATTCTTGTGTTTGTATACAGATGTAGGATCTTAATTTGATCACCTTTGATCAGGAGAACTTTCCCGCAATGCAGGACCTTTCTTACATTTAGTGTATTTGAGGTTTAAAAAGGCTTCTGAAGTTTGCAATATCCACGAAATGTTAGACTTGATTTTCCCTGATGAAAAATGTATCAAGCCCTATAAAAATTACAATTAATTATACTCCACATTATAATTCATATTTCCTGTTGCTGCAGGATTATTAAGACCCTGTAGCTGTATGTGAGTGTGCATTCATGTATGTACTTGTGAGGGTGCATGTGTGTATGTGTGTCTGCCTGCATGTGTGTGTTTGTGTGATCCATCAAATGGGTCTGATTTGTGTGACCCATTTGTAATGCGGAACATTGCATTGACCGTTTCTCTCTCTCATGCCCTCTGCTTGTGTATAGACTATAGAGTGTACCGACAGCACTCTCAATCAATAAATCTTAAATTGAATACGTGATTGGTTTGGGACTGAGTGGCCATCTTTTTCCTTAACCTTCCACAGTGAGTCCCACACACCACATTCACCCAACAACAGACACAGTCTGCATCTCAAATGAAGCAAACCCTATTCCCTATCTAGAGTGCCCTACGTCTGACCAGGGCCCTATGTAGCTGGAGCCCAAGACAGTCCATAGTCCACCCACCTGGGAATAGGTTTTTACATTGTGATCTTCTCTGACCGTGTGAAAAAGTGTCTAGTGCGGGATTGATTGAATTGCACTCCTCAGTTCATTGTGACAGTAGAGAGGGCAGATTGTGTGATGAACCAGAGGACTGTGGGACTTTTCATTCCTGAACATACTGTACGTGTTGCTTAATAAATAGGTCAAAGGCACTCATGCACTGGACTGAGAACAAGAACACACATGAATGAACATGCATTACTGTAACATGCAGACACACACACACACACACACACACACATACACTATAACGCTGTCTGTTGTTATCATTCTTCATTTTTCTACACTATCATTTCCTACTATGTTTTCTGTGTGTGTGTGTGTGTGTGTGTGTGTGTGTGTGTGTGTGTGTGTGTGTGTGTGTGTGTGTGTGTGTGTGTGTGTGTGTGTGTGTGTGTGCATGTGTGTGTGTGTGTGTGTGTGTGTGTGTGTGTGTGTGTGTGTGTGTGTGTGTGTGTGTGTGTGTGTGTGTGTGTGTGTGTGTGTGTGTGTGTGTGTGTGTGTGTGTGTAAGTTGCCTTGTCTCGACTAAACTCTGCACCTTCGAAACAACATCAGAGATAATCCACTTGCCTAAACCTCTGTGTTTTGATGCTCAAGTCATTCCAGGTTAAAGGTTTACATAATCTATGAGACAACAAACTACTGTCTCTCCTTCTGTCTCTCTCTCTCTTTCTCTCTCTCTCTTTCTTTCTCTCTGATCTTAATGTTTTTCCTCATAATCCTGGACTTTCGGACCACCATTTTATTACGTTTGCAATCGCAACAAATAATCTGCTCAGACCCCAACCAAGGAGCATCAAAAGTCATGCTATAAATTCTCTGACAATCCAAAGATTCCTTGATGCCCTTCCAGACTCCCTCTGCCTACCCAAGGACGTCAGAGGACAAATATCAGTTAACCACCTAACAGAGGAACTCAATTTAACCTTGCGCAATACCCTAGATGCAGTTGTACCCCAAAAACTAAAAATATTTGTCATAAGAAACTAGCTCCCTGGTACACAGAAAATACCCGAGCTCTGAAGCAAGCTTCCAGAAAATATGAACGGAAATGGCGCCACACCAAACTGGAAGTCTTCCGACTAGTATCGAAGAGCTCTCACTGCTGCTCGATCATCCTATGTTTCCAACTTAATTGAGGAAAATAAGAACAATCCGAAATGTCTTTTTGATACTGTCGCAAAGCTAACAAAAAGGCAACATTCCCCAAGAGAGGAGGGCTTTCACTTCATGAAATCACTTCATCAAATTCATGAACATCTTTGAGGAAAAGATCATGATCATTAGAAAGCAAATTACGGACTCCTCTTTAAATCTGCGTATTCCTCCAAAGCTCAGTTGTTCTGAGTCTGCACAACTCTGCCAGGACCTAGGATCAAGAGAGACACTCAAGTGTTTTCGTACTATATCTCTTGACACAATGATGAAAATTATCATGGCCTATTAACCTTCAAGCTGCATACTGTACCCTATTCCAACTAAACTACTGAAAGAGCTGCTTCCTGTGCTTGGCCCTTCTATGTTGAACATAATAAACGGCTCTCTATCCACCGGATGTGTACCAAACTCACTAAAAGTGGCAGTAATAAAGCCTCTCTTGAAAAAGCCAAACCTTGACCCAGAAAATATTTAAAAAACTATCGGCCTAAATCAAATCTTCCATTCCTCAATTTTTTTTTGAAAAAGCTGTTGCACAGCAACTCACTGCCTTCCTGAAGACAAACAATGTATACGAAATGCTTTGGTCTGGTTTTAGACCCCATCATAGCACTGAGACTGCAGTTGTGAAGGTGGTAAATTACCTTTTAATGGCATCTGTCATCGTGCTTCTAGACCTTAGTGCTGCTTTGATACCATGGATCACCACATTCTTTTGGAGAGATTGGAAACTAAAATTGGTCTACACGGACAAGTTACGGCCTGGTTTAGATCTTATCTGTCGGAAAGATATCCGTTTGTCTCTGTGAATGGTTTGTCCTCTGACAAATCAACTGTAAATTTTGGTGTACATACCTACACGTCACAAGACGCAGGCCTCCTAATTGTCTCTAGAATTTCTAAGCAAACAGCTGGAGGCAGGGCTTTTTCCTATAGAGCTCCATTTTTATGGAATGGTCTGCCTAACCATGTGAGAGACACAGACACAGACTCGGTCTCAAACTTTAAGTCTTTACTGAAGACTCATCTCTTCAGTAGGTCCTATGATTGAGTGTAGTCTGGCCCAGGAGTGGGAAGGTGAATGGAAAAGGCTCTGGAGCAACAAACCGCCCTTGCTGTCTCTGCCTGGCCGGTTCCCCTCTCTCCACTGGGATTCTCTGCCTCTATTACAGGGGCTGAGTCACTGGCTTACTGGTGCTATTCCATGCCGTCCCTAGGAGGGGTGCGTCACTTGAGTGGGTTGAGTCACTGACGTGATCTTCCTGTCTGGGTTGGCGACCCCCCTTGGGTTGTGCCGTGTCGGAGATCTTTGTGGGCTGTACTTGGCCTTGTCTCAGGATGGTAAATTGGTGGTTGAAGATATCCCTCTAATGGTGTAGTGGCTGTGCTTTGGCAAAGTGGGTGGGGTTATATCCTGCCTGTTTGGCCCTGTCCAGGGGTATCATTGGATGGGGCCACAGTGTCTCCTGACCCTTCCTGTCTCAGCCTCCAGTACTTATGCTGCAGTAGTTTATGTGTTGGGGGGCTAGGGTCCGTTTGTTATATCTGGAGTACTTCTCCTGTCTTATCCGGTGTCCTGTGTGAATTTAAGTACGCTCTCTCTAATTCTCTCTTTCTTTCTCTCTCTCTGAGGACCTGAGCCCTAGGACAATGCCTCAGGACTACCTGGCATGATGACTCCTTGCTGTCCCCAATTCACCTGGCCGTGCTGCTGCTCCAGTTTCAACTGTTCTGCCTGCGGCTATGGAACCCTCATCTGTTCACCGGACATGCTACCTGTCCCAGACCTGCTGTTTTCAACTCTCTAGAGACAGCAGGAGTGGTAGATAGTCTTAATGATCGGCTATGAAAAGCCAACTGACATTTACTCCTGAGGTGCTGACTTGTTGTACCCTCGACAACTACTGTGATTATTATTATTTGACCCTGCTGGTCATTTATGAACATTTGAACATCTTGGCCATGTTCTGTTATAATCTCCACCCGGCACAGCCAGAAGAGGACTGGCCACCCCTCATAGCCTGGTTCATCTCTAGGTTTCCTCTTAGGTTTTCAACTTTCTAGGGAGTTTTTCCTAGCCACCGTGCTTCTACACCTGCATTGCTTGCTGTTTGGGGTTTCAGGCTGGGTTTCTGTAAAGTACTTTGAGATATCAGCTGATGTAAGAAGGGCTATATAAATACATTTGATTTGATTTGATCTCTCTCTGTCTCTCTCTCTCTCTCTCTTTCTCTCTCTCTATCTCTCTCTCTCTCTGTATCTCTCTCAATTCAATTCAATTCAATTCAAGGGACTTTATTGGCATGGGAAACACATGTTAACATTGCCAAAGTAAGTGAGGTAGATAATATACAGAAGTGAAATAAACAATAAAAATGTACAGTAAACATTACACTCACAGAAGTCCAAAAGAATAAGGACATTACAAATGTCATATTATGTCTGTATATACAGTGTTGTAACGATGTGCAAATAGTTAAAGTACCAAAGGGAAAATAAATAAACATAAATATAGATTGTATTTACAATGGTGTTTGTTCTTGACTGGTTGCCCTTTTCTTGTGGCAACAGGTCACAAATCTTTCTGCTGTGATGGCACACTGTGGTATTTCACCCAGTAGATATGGGAGTTTATCAAAATTGGGTTTGTTTCGAATTCTTTATGGATCTGTGTAATCTGTGTCTCTAATATGGTCATACATTTGGCAGGAGGTTAGGAAGTGCAGCTCAGTTTCCACCTCATTTTGTGGGCGGTGTGCTCATACAGTGGGAAGACAAAGTATGTGAACCTTTTAGAATTCCTGGATTTCTGCATAAATTGGTCATCAAATGTTATCTTCATCTAAGTCACAACAATAGACAAACACAGTCTGCTTAAACTAATAACACACAAACAATTATATGTTTTCATGTCTTTATTGAACACACCGTGTAAACATTCACAGTGCAGGGTGGGAAAAGTATGTGAACCCTTAGATTTAATAACTGGTTGACCCGCCTTTGGCAGTAATGACCTCAACCAAACATTTTCTGTAGTTGTGGATCAGACATGTAGGAGGAATTTTGGACCATTCCTCTTTACAAAACTGTTTCAGTTCCACAACATTTTTGGGATGTCTGGTGTGAACTGCTCTCTTGAAGGCATACCACAGCATCTCAATCAGGTTTAGGTCAGGACTCTGACTGGGCCACTCCAGAAGGTGTATTTTCTTCTGTTGAAGCCATTCTTTTGTTGGTATACTTCTGTGTTTTGGGTCGTTGTCCTGTTGCATCACCCAACTTCTGTTGAGCTTCAATTGGTGGACAGATAGCCTTACATTCTCCTGCAAAATGTCTTGATAAACTTGGGAATTCATTTTTCCGTTGATGATTGTAAGCTGTCCAGACCCTGAGGCAGCAATGCAGACCCAAACCATGATGCTCCCTCCACCATACTTTACATTTGGGATGAGGTTTTGATGTTGGTGTGCTGTGCATATTTTTCTCCACATATAGTGTTGTATGTTCCATTCAAACAACACAACTGTAGTTTCATCTGTCCACATAATATTTTGCCAGTAGTGCTGTGGAACATCCAGGTGCTCTTTTGCGAACTTCAGATGTGCAGCAATGTTTGTTTTGGACAGCAGTGGCTTCTTCCGTGGTGTCCTCCCATGAACACCATTCTTGTTTAGTGTTTTACATATTGTAGACTCGTCAACAGAGATGTTAGTATGTTCCAGAGAGTTCTGTAAGTATTTAGCTGACACTACGATTCTTCTAACTTCATAGAGCATTCTACACTGTGCACTTGCAGTCATCTTTGCAGGATGGCCACTCCTATGGAGCGTAGCAACAGCACTGAAATTGATCAATTTATAGACAATTTGTCTTTCAATCTATCTTTTAGAGATACTTTTGTAACCCTTTCCAGCATTATGCAAGGCAACAATTCTTAATCTTAGGTCTTCTGATGCATGGTTTGTTTGAGGCATGGTTCACATCGGGCAATGCTTCTTGTGAATAGCAAACTTCAATTTTGTGAGTGTTTTTTCTGGGGCAGTGCAGCTCTAACCAAAATCTACAATCTCGTCTCATTGAATCGACTCCAGGTTAGTTGACTCCTGACTCCAGCTTTTGGTGAAGTCATTAGCCTAGGGGTTCACGTACTTTTTCCAACCTACACTGTGAATGTTTAAATGATGTATTCAATATAGACAAGAAAAATACAATAATGTGTGTGTTATTAGTTTAAAGACACTGTGTTTGTTTATTGTTGTGACTTAGATGAAGATCAAATCAAACTGTATGCCAAATGTATGCAGAAATCCAGGTAATTCCAAATGGTTCGTATACTTTTTATTGCCACTGTAGCCTGTCTTCTCTTGAGAGCCAGGTCTGCCTATGGCGGCCTTTATCAATAGCAAGGCTATGCTCACTGAGCCTGTACATAGTCGAAGCTTTCCTTAAATTTGGGTCAGTTACAGTGGTCAGGTATTCTGCCACTGTGTCCTCTCTGTTTAGGGCCAAATAGCATTCTAGTTTGCTCTGTTTTTTAAATTCTTCAATTTGTCAAGTAATTATTTTTTTGTTTTCTCATGATTTGTTTGTGTCTAATTGTGTTGCTGTCCTGGGGCTCTGTGGGGTCTGTTTTTGTTTGTGAACAGAGCCCCAGGACCAGCTTGCTTAGGGGACTCTTCTCCAGGTTCATCTCTCTGTAGGTGATGGCTTTGTTATGGAAGGTTTGGGAATCGCTTCCTTTTAGGTGGTTGTAGAATTTAACATCTCTTTTCTGGATTTGAATCATTAGCGGGTATCGGCCTAATTCTGCTCTGCCTGCATTATTTGGTGTTTTACGTTGTACACTGAGAATATGTTAGCAGAATTCTGCATGCAGAATCTCAATATGGTGTTTGTCCCATTTGGTGAATTCTTGGTTGGTGAGCGGACCTTCGTTTAACCAGGAAGGGCTCATTGATATTTAAAATCTCTTTTTCAAGAGCGTCCTGGCCAAGATAGGCAGCACCAAGTCATTACAAACATTACAGACAAACAACATGAAAAACTACAAGTAATCTGGTAAAAACCATAGAATTCACAAGAGTATAACAAAATCAAAAACAGCTAGTTAAAATCATTGACAGGTCAGGGAATCAGTCTCAAGATCATTCATCAGTGATTTAAAAATACCAATCGGGACAAGTTCTTCCAGTTTAGAAGTATTTTGTAAGGCGTTCCAAGACGATGGCGCAGAGTACATAAAAGCCCTTTTACCAAATTCAGTTCGGACATTTGGAACAGTTAGCAGGATAAAGTCCAGCGAACGAAGAGAGTACCCACCACATTTCTGAACAATAAAAATGCCCAAATAAAAAGGTAGTAAACCCAAAATGGCTTTATAAATAAAAGTATACCAGTGCCTGATCCTACGAGTGACTAGAGAAGGTTTTTTCAGTTTAAAATAAATCTCAAAGTGCCATGGTAAAGGGTGTCAATTGATCTCAAACACTGAGCGGAAGCATTCATATATAAAATATCCCCATAGTCTAGTAAAGGCATAAATGTAGCTGATACTAGCCTCCTTCTGGCTTCAAAAGAAAAACAGGCCTTATTCCTAAAATAAAATCCCAATTTCAGGCTAAATTTTTTTGTAAGTTGTTGAATATGCAATTTAAAAGAGAGGCCGTCATCAATTAAAATTCTAAGATATTTATATGAGGTTACAACCTCAATCTCCTTGCCCTGACGGGTAGTAATAGGTGAAGGGTTCAGATGTCTATTTCTTGCTTTAGAAAACACCATTAGTTTAGTTTAGTCAGTATTGAGGATAAGCTTCAATTGACACAAGGTAAGTTGAACAGTATAAAAAGCAGTTTGCAAGTTCTGGAAAGCTTTTGTAAGAGACGAGGCACAACAGTAAATAACAGTATCATCAGCATAAAAATGAAGTTGTGCATTTTTGACATTTTTGTCTAAATCATTTATATAAATAGTGAATAAGAGAGGACAAAGTACAGAGCCTTGGGGCACACCATTAAAGACAGACAATTTAACAGACAAAAGCCCATCAAATTGATCAACTGCATGATCAACTGTATCAAAAGCCTTAGAGAGATCAATAAAAAGTGAGACACAGTGCTGTTTTTTGTCAAGGGCTTCAGTGATATCATTTAAAACCTTCATGGCTGCTGTAATTGTGCTATGCTTCTTCCTGAAGCCCGATTGGTACATTAATAAAATAGAGTTAGTAAATAAAAACTTTTTTAGCTGTTCACTTACAAGGGTTTCAAGTATTTTCACCAGGGGTGACAGCTTTGAGATTGGCCTATAATTATTTAAAAGAGTTGGATCTCCCCCTTTTAAAAGTGGTAGGACAAATGCTGATTTCCAGATTTTCTGAATTTCATTACATTTCAGGGTTAGCTTGAACAGATATGTAAGTGGTTCAGCTATGAAATCAGCTGCCAGATTTAAAAAGCAGGGATCCAAAAGATCCGGACCTGCAGGCTTTCTCTGATCTAAGAATTTCAGGGCTTTATGTACCTCCTGCACTGAGAATGGCAAAAAGCAAAACGTTTCACCAGCTCTCACTGGTTCATCCACACAGGGTTGTACAGAGACAGAGGACACTGGTTCATCCACACAGGGTTGTACAGAGACAGAGGACACTGGTTCATCCACACAGTGTTGTACAGAGACAGAGGACACTGGTTCATCCACACAGGGTTGTACAGAGACAGAGGACACTGAATCAAACAGCCTACCAGATGATACAACGTGTTCATTGAAACAATTCAGCATTTCAGTTTTGTAATATACAGCAACAGAGTCCTTCAAAACACATTCTATAACTGATTCAAGTATTTTTAGCCAGAACCTAATTGGAATGTTGAATTTTATGTTTCTTTTGATGGCATTGAATGCACTTCTTGCCTTGTCGCTCTCTCTCTCTCTCTCTCTCTCTCTCTCTCTCTCTCTGTATCTCTCTGTATATGTTTCTCTTTCTGTCTCTGTATCTCTCTCTCTCTCTCTATCTCTCTCTCTCTCTCTCTCTCTCTCTCTGTCTCTCTCTGTCTCTCTCTCTCTCTCTCTCTCTCTGTATCTCTCTGTATATGTTTCTCTTTCTGTCTCTGTATCTCTCTCTCTGTCTCTCTCTCTCTCTCTCTCTCTCTGTATCTCTCTGTATCTCTCTGTATATGTTTCTCTTTCTGTCTCTGTATCTCTCTCTCTCTCTCTCTCTCTCTCTCTCTCTGTATCTCTCTGTATATGTTTCTCTCTCTGTCTCTCTCTCTCTCTCTCTCTCTCTGTATCTCTCTGTATATGTTTCTCTCTCTGTCTCTCTCTCTCTCTCTCTCTCTGTATCTCTCTGTATATGTTTCTCTTTCTGTCTCTGTATCTCTCTCTCTCTATCTCTCTCTCTCTCTCTCTCTCTCTCTCTCTCTCTCTCTGTCTCTCTCTGTCTCTCTCTCTCTCTCTCTCTCTCTCTCTGTATCTCTCTGTATATGTTTCTCTTTCTGTCTCTGTATCTCTCTCTCTGTCTCTCTCTCTCTCTCTCTCTCTCTCTCTGTATCTCTCTGTATATGTTTCTCTTTCTGTCTCTGTATCTCTCTCTCTCTCTCTCTCTCTCTCTCTCTCTGTATCTCTCTGTATATGTTTCTCTCTCTGTCTCTCTCTCTCTCTCTCTCTCTCTCTGTATCTCTCTGTATATGTTTCTCTCTCTGTCTCTCTCTCTCTCTCTCTCTCTCTCTCTGTATCTCTCTGTATATGTTTCTCTTTCTGTCTCTGTATCTCTCTCTATCTCTCTCTCTCTCTCTCTGTCTCCGTATCGCTCTTTCTCTGTCTGTCTGTCTGTCTGTCTGTCTGTCTGTCTGTCTGTCTGTCTGTCTGTCTGTCTGTCTGTCTGTCTGTCTGTCTGTCTGTCTGTCTGTCTGTCTGTCTGTCTGTCTGTCTGTCTGTCTGTCTGTCTGTCTGTCTGTCTGTCTCTCTCTCTCTCTCTCTCTCTGTATCTCTCTCTCTATCTCTCTCTCTGTCTCCGTATCCCTCTTTCTCTGTCAGTCTGTCAGTCTGTCTGTCTGTCTGTCTGTCTGTCTGTCTGTCTGTCTGTCTGTCTGTCTGTCTGTCTGTCTGTCTGTCTGTCTGTCTGTCTGTCTGTCTCTCTCTGTATCTCTCTCTCTCTGTCTCTCTCTCTGTCTCCGTATCCCTCTTTCTCTGTCTGTCTGTCTGTCTGTCTGTCTGTCTGTCTGTCTGTCTGTCTGTCTGTCTGTCTGTCTGTCTGTCTGTCTGTCTGTCTGTCTGTCTGTCTGTCTGTCTGTCTGTCTGTCTGTCTGTCTGTCTGTCTGTCTGTCTGTCTGTCTGTCTGTCTGTCAGTCTCTGTATCTCTCCCTCTCTGTCTCTCTCTCTCTTTCTCTCTGTAACGATTGTCGTTGGGAGAAGGAGAGGAGGACCAAAGTGCAGCGTGGTACGTACCCATAATACTTTTAATGAAGGGAACAAAAACAACAAAACGACAAAGGAACAGTTCTGACAGGTGCAACAAACATTAACCAGAAAATAACTACCCACCACTCAAAATGGGAAAACAGGTTACCTAAGTATGGCTCTCAATCAGAGGTACCCACCAGTACCAGAGGCATCCTCTGATTGAGAACCATACCAGGCCAAACACATAGAAAAAGAAAACCTAGACCTACAACATAGAATACCCACCCACATCACACCCTGACCAAACTAAAAATAGAAACATACAAAGCAATCTACGGTCAGGGCGTGACACTCTCTATCTATCTCCCTCATTCTTTATCTTTTCTTCTCTCAAGGCAGTTTTGCTGCATTCAGAGGAAATGTTGCCAACTGTTACACGGATTTAGCAACACATCTAATCAAATCAAAAGTTATTTGTCACATGCGCCCGAATACAATGATTGTAGACTTTACCATGAAATGCTTGCTTACGAGCCCTTCCCAATGATGCAGAGTTAAAAATGAATACCAGGGAGTACCAGTACCAGATCAATGTGCAGCTATATACAGGGAGTACCAGTACCAGATCAATGTGCAGCTATATACAGGGAGTACCAGTACCAGATCAATGTGTAGCTATATACAGGGAGTACCAGTACCAGATCAATGTGCAGCTATATACAGGAAGTACCAGTACCAGATCAATGTGCAGCTATATACAGGGAGCACTAGTACCAGATCAATGTGCAGCTATATACAGGGAGTACCAGTACCAGATCAATGTGCAGCTATATACAGGGAGTACCAGTACCAGATCAATGTGCAGAGGTACTATTTTATTTTACCTTTATTTACAAAAGTATTTGAGCTAGATATTGTAACATCCAGTTGTTTAGATTGATTCTGTTTATTAGAACTGAGGTCGGGCATTTGTATACTTTAATTTAACTTTACTCAGAAGTATGCTGGCATTACATAGTTCACATGGCATACCCATCCTGCTGTCTGGCTTCTGTAAAACATGGAACTGGAATCCCACACTAGCAATACACGGACTGGATTATGGCATAATGTTCACTACATTACAGATATGTACATAAAGGCAGGGTAAAGTGAATAGTCATCTGGATAGATAATAATAGGAGTACAAAACTAAAAGAAACAGTATAGAAGCAGCATATGTGTGTTTATGTATGTGTGTGTGTGTGTGTGTGTGTGTGTGTGTGTGTGTGTGTGTGTGTGTGTGTGTGTGTGTGTGTGTGTGTGTGTGTGTGTGTGTGTGTGTGTGTGTATGTGTGTGTGTGTGTGTGTGTGTGTGTGTGTGTGTGTGTGTGTGTGTGTGTGTGTGTGTGTGTGTGTCGGTTCTTCGGTTGTCCCATTGGAGAACTCTTTTTGGTTACAGGTAGAACCATTTTTGTTCCAGGTAGAACTCTTTTGGGTTCCGTGTAGAACCCTCAGCGGAACAGGTTTTTACATAGAACTCAAAGGTTTTTACCTGGAACCAAAAAGGGTTCTTCAAAAGGTTCTACATTGGTGACAGCAGAAGAACCGTTTAAGAATGTAGTGTATGTGAATGTGTGTGGGTTTTGCATGAGAGTATCAGTGTAGTGTACGTGAGTGTGTATATGGTGTGCATACATAGTCTTGTGAGTGTGTATAGAGTTAGTGCAAGAGAGTCTAGGGAACCATTGAATTAATTAACTATTTTGCGGTCTTATGACTATGGCTTGGGAATGAAGCTGAGCCTGTTTGTCCGAGAGCCAATGCTCTGGTACCGTTTGCCGGATGGTAGCAGAGTGAACAGTCTATGGCTTGGTCGGCCAGAGACTTTGGCAATTTTTTGGACCTTCCTCTGACACTAACTGATATAGAGGTCCTGGATGGCAGGGAGCTCAGCCCCAGTGATGTACTGGTCTGTCCGCACTACCCTCTGTTTGCATTTTGCCATACCAAGCGGTGATGCAGCCAGCCAAGATGCTTTCGACGGTCCAGCTGTAGAACGTTTTGAGGATCCAAGGGCCAATGTCAAATCTTTTCAGCCTCCTGAGGGGGAAGAGGCTCTGTCGTGCCCACTTCACGACTGTGAGGGTGTGTGTGGACGATGTTAAGCCCTTAGTGATGTAGATGCCAAGGAACTTGAAATTCTCGACCCGCTCAACTACAGCTCTGTCAATGTGTATGGGGGCGTGCTCTCCCCTCTTTCTCCTGTAGTCCATGATCAACTCCTTGATCTTAGTGAAGTTGAGAGAGAGGTTGTTGTCCTGGCGCCACACTGGTAAGTCTCTGACCTCCTCCCTTTGTCTTTATATTGCCTCTACTCACTGTTTATTATCTATGCAAAGCCTCCACATTTACTCTGTACCGGTACCCCCTGTATATAGCCTCCACATTGACTCTGTACCGGTACCCCCTGTATATAGACTCCACATTGACTCTGTGCCAGTACCCCCTGTATATAGACTCCACATTGACTCGGTACTGGTACCCCCTGTATATAGACTCCACATTGACTCTGGACCGGTACCCCTTGTATATAGACTCCACATGGACTCGGTACCGGTACCCTCCGTATAAAGACTCCACATTGGCTCTGTACCGGCACCCCCTGTATATAGACTCCACATTGACTTGTTACCGGTAACCCCTGTATATAGACGTCACATTGACTCAGTACCGGTACCCCCTGTATATAGCCTCCACATTGACTCTGTACCGGTACCCCCTGTATATAGACTCCACATTGACTCTGTGCCAGTACACCCTGTATATAGACTCCACATTGACTCTGTACCGGTACCCCCTGTATATAGACTCCACATTGACTCGGTACCAGTACCCCCTGTATATAGACTCCACATTGACTCCATACCGGTACCCCCTGTATATAGACTCCACTTTGACTCTGTACCGGTACACCCTGTATATAGACTCCACATTGACTCTGTACCGGTACCCCCTGTATATAGACTCCACATTGACTCGGTACCGGTACCCCCTGTATAGAGACTCCACATTGACTCTCTACCAGTACCCCCTGTATATAGACTCCACATTGACTCGGTACCGGTACCCCCTGTATATAGCCTCGTTATTTATTGTGTTACTTTCTGATTGATTAGATCGTTTAAAAAAAACTTATAATATTTTATTAACTCTATTTCTTGAACTATATTGTTGGTTAAGGACTTGTAAGTAAGCCATGTAATTTCACCGTACAAGTTGTATTCGGCACATGTGACAAATAACATTTGATTTGATTTGATTAGACTTGAAGGCTCTCTCATCGCTGTGGTGATCAGGCCGAACACCGTTGTGTTGGTTTCCTGCGTGGCCACTCAGTCGTGGGTGAAGAGGGAGTACAGTCAGGGACGAACCCCTTTGGGGCCCCCATGTTGATGGTCAGCAAGCAGGTGTTGTTGCTTACCTTCACCACATGGGGTTGGCCCGGCCAGGAAGTCGCAGAGGGAGGTGTTCAGTCCCAGGGTCCCCAGCTTGGTGATGAGCTTGGAGGAGACTATTATGTTGAACGCTGAGCTGTAGTCTATGAACATAATTCTCACATAGTTATCTCCCCTCCTGTCCAGGTGGGAGAGGGCAGTGTGGAGTGCAATTGAGATTACAGCATCTTTGGATTTGTTGGGATGGTTTGTGAATTAGAGTGGGTCCAGAATGTCTGGGATGATGGTCTTGATGTGTGTCATGACCAGCCTTTCACTTAATAATTACAGATGTGAATTTTACAAGGCAATAGTCATTTAGGCAGGTGCCTAGAGTTCTTGGGAAACGGGACAATGGTGGTCAGTTTGAAACATGTTGGGATTACAGACTGGGACAAGGAGAGATTGAAGATGTCCGTGAAGACACATGCCAGCTGGTCTGCGCATATATTGAGAACGCATCCTAGTATTCCATCTGGCCAGGTGGCCTTGCGACTGTTAACCTGGGTGAGTGAGTGTTAAGCCTGTGTGATCACTGAGATCACACAGTCATCTGGAACAAACGCAAGACTCAGTGTTGTATTCCTCGAAGCAAGCATAAAAGGCATTTAGTTTGTTTGGAAGTTATGCATCACTGGGCATTTTATGGCTAGGTTTCCCTCCGTAATACATTGTCGTCTGCAAGCCCTGCCACATGCGACGAGCGTCAGAGCCGGTGTAATAGGTTTCCACCTTTCTCCTACACTTGAGTGTACAAAACATTAGGAACACCTGCTTTTTCCATGACATAAACTGACCAGGTGAATCCAGGTGAGCTCTATGATCCCTTATTGATGTCACTTGTTAAATCCACTTCAATCGGTGTAGATGAAGGGGAGGAGACAGGTTAAAGAAGGATTTTTAAGCCATGAGACAATTGAGACATGGATTGTGTATGTGTGCCATTCAGAGGGTGAATGGGCAAGACAAAAGATTGAAGTGCCTTTGAACAGGGTAATGTTAGTAGGTACCAGGCGCACCGGTTTGTGTCAAGAACTGCACCGCTGGTGGTTTTCCACGCTCAACAGTTTCCTGTGTGTATCAAGAAGGGTTCACCACCCAAACATTGTAGTCAACATGAGCCAGCATCCCTTTTGAACACTTTGGACACCTTGAAGAGTCCATGCCCCGGCAAATTGAGGCTGTTCTGAGGGCAAAAGAGGGTGCAACTCAATATTAGGAAGGTGTTCCTAATGTTTTGTCCACTCAGTGTATATTGTCATTTTGCATGTTTGATGTCTTGTCGGAGGTCGTACGGGCTTTCTTTCATCCATGTCACTGTCCTGTTCCTTATAAGCGGTAGCTTTACCATTTAGCCCAGTGTGAATATTGCCTGTAATCCATCAAAGGGAGACAACATCCATTAACTCTGTTGGCTACCAGGACCACCGCCATGCTAGCTAGACTCTCTGTGTGTGTGAGACAGACATGGTGTTCTCGTTTTCTCCTCCATGCATGTTTGTGTCTGTGCGTGTCAGCTGAGAGATGTAGCTTGTTCACCACAAATATCCTGCAACACGAATAGAGAAAACAAGGTGTTCCAAAAATACCTTGTATTGCGACTCACTGCTCATCCACTGATTTCATCTGGCATTGACCCATATCTGCATCTGTCAAGGCTGACCTCAAACAAAGGTGATTGAATGTATTCAGAACAGTAACCGGGGGATTAGATGTGGACATGGGTTTGACACGCAGGGTTTTCTTGATCATTAACCTCAATCAGCATTACTGATGGGTGGTTTCCCTCTAATGACACGGACCTGGATCGCTGGATCACAGACAGACAGACAGACAGACAGACAGACAGACAGACAGACAGACAGACAGACAGACAGACAGACAGACAGACAGACGGACAGACGGACAGACAGACAGACAGACAGACAGACAGACAGACAGACAGACAGACAGACAGACAGACAGACAGACAGACAGACAGACAGACATTTAGAGTACCAGTCAAAAGTTTGGACACACCTAGTCATTCAAGGGTTTTTCTTTATTTTGACTATTTTCTACATTGTAGAATAATAGTGAAGACATCAAAACTATCAAATAAGTTAAACATGTTCAGTTAGTGGCACAGCGGTCTAAGGCACTGCATCTCAGTGCTAGAGGTGTACTACTGGTACAAATCCAGGCTGTATCACAATCGGCCATGATTGGGAGTCCCATAGGGCGGCGCACAATTGGCCCGGATTTGGCCGGTGTAGGCTGTCATTGTAAGTAAGAATTTGCTCTTAACTGACTTTTCTAGTTAAAACAAAGGTTCAATACAAATGAAACCAGGTCTGTGAAGATTTGCAGCTCTTTGAATCTGTGAAATGGTTCTGGGCTGTTAAAGCCATACATCCTCTAATGCAGCTGACAGCACATTTTCATCACAGTGAAATAATGTCTGCCCTGGAGGCAAATTAAATGAAGAGAAATTAACATGCTGAGGCCTTGGCTGTAGATGGCTAAAGTTAAAGGTGATGGAATCAAATTGATGCATAGGCGGAGGTACTTCATCACAAGACAGACAGCACAGAAACGTCATATTAGGTTGTAATTACATTTATCGCAGTGAGCCCATCCTGTGATTGACAATGGACCGCCCAAGAAGGCTTTAGTGTCCATGTTAGACTGGTTTGATATATGTTAGATAATGCATCGCTGTCAAAATGTATGCCAATTAATTTTAAAACACTTTTAAAATGTGTCGGCCAATCAGCTGTGTTTTTAAATTGGTTCTCTCAAGAAATAGGACAGTGTCGACTTTCATTATGTCAATAATGGTGAAATGCAGACTCAAAATGACCTGGCTGTCAAACCAGGCTGAGGTAGCCTAATGAGCTTCTGTTGATGAGGGCTAGAAGATTCACTCAACTATGTGCTGATCAAATACATGACCCGAAACCAATGCATATTTATTCCCTATAGTTACAGGTAGATTTAATAAACCATTTAGACTCCAAATTCCAGTTGCCATGTCTGGGATATGTGCAATGGGCCTAAAGTTGGCTATTCTCCTAGCCTGCACATTTTCCTGTAGTCTGCTGCACTCTGCTGGTAGAGCATGGCAGTAGTAGTTGTGGAGCGCCACAGGGGGCGCTGTTGCAGACCAATGCCATGATTGTAAAAGGAAGTGCGTATGTTATTATTTCCAAAAGTTCCAGTCTGCCGGAAGCTCATACGAAGAAGATTATTCCGGAAGTGAACCCGTTCTTATTATACCTTAGTGAGTGAACCGCGTTGTCGGTATAACTAGCCACGATGGCTGGCAGAGATGGAAACTATAACAACAGAAATCAAAATGATGGTAGAGGCTCTAGGGGCGGTGGACAGAATTTCGGTCGAGGCTCCGGTGGCCGCGGGCAGAATGATGGTAGAGGCTTTGGGGGCGGCGGGCAGAATTCTGGTAGAGGCTCTGGAGGTGGCCGGGGTGGCGGGCGTAATGCCGAGCCCCCGCCAATGCCCATGTCCTCCCCGCTCATGGGCAAGAAGAAAAAGCCCTTCCTTGGGATGGCCGCGCCGCTAGGCTATGTGCCTGGACTCGGCAGAGGGTAAGCAGGCATGATGTTAGTTAGCTTAGCCACATAGCTAGCTACAGTAACTAAGCCACCTTTGACTGGAAAACAATCTCGAATTTTACTGGCAATCAAGTACTTGTACCTAAATCTTGCTAATAGTGTTAGGATGCAATACGTCTAAAATTCCTTCTTTCTTGTTACTAAGTAACGTTAGTAACTAATTGTGTACCAATGTTTGGCTCGCTATCTACCTATGTAAACACTCCAGAACCAGACTGAAACAAAAACTAGAGGCTGTGGTCTCCAGGAGCAGGTTGAAGATAGCCAGCAGATCTGACAAGCTTGCTAACAACTGCACTAGAGTCAGACAGACTTCCAGTGTAGGTTAAGATACCGCTGAGCCAACCGGAGAGATATGGCTCGGAATATGTATCTCGATACAGGGATGAGAAATGAGCTATACTCCGAATTGCCCCATTATCCCAATTTAACTGTTACAACAACCTAGTTTTTTTTAGCAGTCGTTTAATCTTCTTGGTGTAACAGTTGGGATAATGGGACAATTTGAAGAACACCACATTTCTCATCCCTGGATTGAGGTATGTTTTCCAAGCCATCTCTCGTGCCTGCTCTGCTGTGTAATAATCTACACAGGAAGGCTTTCTGACCCTAGTGCAGCTGTAAGCAAGCGGGTTGGATCTGCTGGCTAGATTGAAGAATAATGTTCTAGTCTGTTGTTGAATCTCTCATCTAACTCCACCTCTTCTGTCTCCAGAGCCACAGGTTTCACCACCCGTTCTGATATCGGACCCGCTCGAGATGCCAACGACCCGGTGGATGACCGCCATGCTCCCCCGGGGCAGAGGACGGTGGGGGACAAGATGAAAAAGAACCAGGAAGACGACGAAGAGGATCTGAATGACACCAACTATGATGAGGTGCTTGTTTACACATGACAAGAACAAGTTCAGGCAAAGCTCATCTCACAACATATTGTAACACCTACTTCTGTCCACTTTGTCTCAGTTTAACGGCTATGCTGGCAGTCTGTTCTCCAGTGGACCCTATGAGAAAGACGACGAGGAGGCAGATGCCATCTACGCGGCTCTGGACAAGAGGATGGACGAACGACGCAAGGAGAGGAGGTGAGAGAATATAATTCCATGTGTTTATTAGTGTGGGTTACTGCTCCTGAGGGTGTGTGTGTGTGTGTTACTGCTCTGTTGTGTTAACCCAGTCTGTCCTGTGTGGTCCCCAGAGAGCTGAGGGAGAAGGATGAGATAGAGAAGTACCGTATGGAGCGCCCCAAGATCCAGCAGCAGTTCTCTGACCTCAAGGTTGGTCACTGTGTTCTCATGGCAAGAGTCAACTCTCCTGTACTGTCTCCGAGCAGTTCTACCTTTAAATCTGCCAAAGACACAATTTCCATCTCTTAATGGATAATGACACTGAAAGCAATATGTCTATTCTACTCTTCATTCTCTCTCCCTTTCTCTCTCTCTGGCTCTTGGTCTCTGTGTGTAGAGGAAGCTGTCAGGAATGTCAGATGAGGAGTGGCTGAGTATCCCGGAGGTTGGCGATGCCAGGAACAAGCGCCAGAGGAACCCGCGCTATGAGAAACTCACCCCTGTACCAGACAGCTTCTTCTCCAAACACCTGACCACAGGAGACAAGCACACCACTGTGGACCCACTGCAGGGGGTTAGTAATGTTACATGCACAGAAGCAGACACACACTCCAGCATACTCACCAACTTCTAAGGGTCATGCATTGCCATACTCTCATACCACACTCTCTGTTTTGTCACATGTTGCAGTTTCATTATGTGCCTGTAGGAGTCAACTTCTGCCACTGAAACATTCTCCAAATCCTACCTAGGGCTGTTGGGCTACACCGGCAGTCATGAGTCATGACCGCAGTAAAATTCCATGTGACTGTTGAGTCGCGGTAATCTCCTCTTATGCACTGGACATACTTCGAGAGTACCCAACTTGCTAACAATCATCTAGTCCTGATGGCCTGGGTCTCAGGGCTCTATTGTCCCTCCAACAGGTCCTAACGGCCTGGTACTCATGGCTCTATTGTCCCTCCATCAGGTTCTAACGGCCTGGTACTCATGGCTCTATTGTCCCTCCATCAGGTCCTAACGGCCTGGTACTCATGGCTCTATTGTCCCTCCATCAGGTCCTAACGGCCTGGTACTCATGGCTCTATTGTCCCTCCATCAGGTCCTAACGGCCTGGTACTCATGGCTCTATTGTCCCTCCATCAGGTTCTAAAGGCCTGGTACTCATGGCTCTATTGTCCCTCCATCAGGTTCTAACGGCCTGGTACTCATGGCTCTATTGTCCCTCCATCAGGTCCTAACGGCCTGGTACTCGGGGCTCTTGTCCCTCTAACCACCCTGACATCAATGTAAATGCTTTCTACGGTGATGATTAATTCAACACACCCATACTATTAGAGTCCAAGCCCCCCCCAAAAAAAATTACATTAAAATGATTGTGCCCGTATACAATACATATTATGCATGGGAAAAAAACATCAAACATAACTGATTTAAAATGTATGTGATACATAGTTGGTATAGTCTGTGAGTGTGGACTGTATTATTATGCTTACTGGATGAACTGGTTACCTTACGCTCCAAAATGTCTATCCATGAGTCTGGGAGAGAACGTATAGCCCTAGGCGATGCTGCTGGTTCATTGATTGTGCAGGTCGGCTAACAGTTAGCCTACAATTAGTGAATTTGTATTTGATTTTGATTAGCCTAGTAACATTACCTTTAGCTTTACAGCATATCTCACCACCATGCGTTTCCATCTCCTCTCCTTTATTCCTTTCTCAAGCGCGCAGGCGGGCTGTCAACAGTTTAGTGAAATGTTTTGTTCTGAAAACATGTTACTATCAATGTTCCCGAACAGCTTCCACTTGGTTTCCCAAATTAAGCACTGGGTAGCTGCAGGATCAAGGTTGAAGGGCCCGTGGCATACATAGTTTGGGCGGATAATCCCGTCGGGCAGCAAGAGCGTGCTCCTCAAACAGTGGTTGATGCGTGGAGTGAAATAAATGGAGTGAAAATGATGCTCCACTAACCCAAGTCGCCTACAAAACGGACTGGCGGGAAAGCACGCTGCCTCCATTCACACCAGTACATACAGATGACATGTCTTTTTCCCCTGTCCTTTTGATAATGGGACATTATATTCATTTAGAATTGTCTGACGGGTGAAAATATGATCACTTGATGAGAGAACAAGTCGTGCAGCCTGAGGCAAGGAACAGAGCGCAAATCTTTTTTTTGCTACTTTCTCAAATCATCATTAGCCTATAGTCCCACCATGCAGCCCATATCTTTTCTGATTTCTAAGACATTCTAAGGTTTGTATCATTCACAACTAAGGTTGACAAATAACTAAATCTAGCATATATGACCTGTTTCAAATGATCACTTTTACACTTACTATAAAATAATGGCACAGGATTTTTAAGCATATCTTGCCAGCTAAATGAACAAGCCTACAGCCTATGACATGGAGCATAGCCATATAACTAACATACAGCAAGCCAACTTATATACTGTTCTTCTGAAATACATTTTCTTCATATCATGATTCTTTAGACCGGACTAAAATAAATAATAGATTTATTGTGAGGGTGTATATTCAGGGTTGGGTAGGTTACTTTCTAAATGTAATCTGTAAAGTAACGTTTGGATTACCCAAACTCAGTAATGTAATGTGATTAAATTCGGTTACCTTGAGATTACTTTCCCCTTAAGAGACATTAGAAGAAGTAAAAAATGTATGTTACCAATTGAACGTCATCAATTGCAGGATAAATCAATGTTAAAGTTTACATTGCTGGCCGTGTATGGATGTTTAATTTTACTTTATGGGTTGGTTATGTAGTCTTCTTCTAACCTATCACTTTCTACTACATATAATAATACTATTAAATTATATCTTTACATTAAAAACAAAAGTCTATCAGAATTCCATATTTCCAAGTCCTATTCTTGAAGATCAAGGGGTACAACATTTAGTGGACTGACTGGAAGTATAGATTAGCCAAATTGTTTTACCTGCGCATGACCCCAAAACCAAGGACTTATTAGCCAGCCCTACTCTGTTGTTTATGATTTTGTTGTCATTAAAGGACGGATTGGGCTCATTGATTCAAGTTGAAAAATAAATCCTGTGCTCATGTAATGGCATGCTTTGAGCACTACTGAAAAGTGCTATTTACACGTGGGAAAGAAATGCCATATGCTGCATTTGTTACAGGCCTATAGTTTACCTTTTTGTTGGGGACACTGATATCTTGATAATATGCCGCTGTTTAAAGGGCAAATCCTATGCTCGCTTCCAGACAAGCAACACTAAAGCATGCACGAGAGCACCAGCTGTTCTGGATGACTGTGTGATAACCGATGTGAACAAAACCTTTAAAGAGGTCAACATTCACAAATCCGCTGGGCCAGACAGATTAACAGGACGTGTACTCAAAGTATGCGCGGAAGCGAATGCAACCTGTCTAAATGATTACCGCCCAGTGGCACTCAAGTTTGTAGACATGAAGTGTTTTGAAACGCTGGTCATGGCTCACATCAACAGCATCCTCCCGGACACCCTAGACCCACTTCAATTCCCATACCGCCCCTACAGATCCACAGATGACGCAATCTCAATCGCACTCCACACTGCCCTTTCTCACCTGGACAATAGGAACACCTATGTGAGAATGCTGTTCATTGACTACAGCTCAGCGTTCAACACCATAGTGCCCACAATGCTCATCACTAAGCTAAGGACTCTGGGACTAAACACCACCCTCTGCAACTGGATCCTGGACTTCCTGGCGGGCTGCCCCCAGGTGGTAAGAGTAGGCAACAACACGTCTGCCACGCTGATCCTTAACACTTTGGCCACTCAGGGATGTGTACTTAGTCACCTCCTGTTTTCCCTGTTTACCCAGGACTGTGTGGCCAAACACGACTCCAACACCATCATTAAGTTTGCTGATGACACAGCAGTGGTATGCCTGATCACTGACAACGATGAGACAGCCTATAGGGGGGAGGTCAGAGAACTGGCAGTGTGGTGCCAGGACCACAACCTCTCCGTCAATGTGAGCAAGACAAAGGAGCTGATCGTGGACTACAGGAAAAGGCGGGCCGAACAGTAGGACCTGAGCCCTAGGACCATGCCTCAGGACTACCTGGCCTGATGACACCTTGCTGTCCCCAGTCCACCTGGTCATGCTGCTGCTCCAGTTTCAACTGTTCTGCCTGCGGCTATGGAACCCTGACCTGTTCACTGGACGTGCTACCTGTCCCAGACCTGCTGTTCAACTCTGTTCAACTCTCTAGAGACAGCAGGAGTGGTAGAGATACTCTGAATGATCGGCTATGAAAAGCCAACTGAAAAAGCCATTTACTCCTGAGGTGCTGACCTGTTGCACCCTCTACAACCACTGTGATTATTATTATTTGACCCTGCTGATCATCTATGAACATTGGAACATCTTGGCCATGTTCTGTTATCTCTGGCCACCCCTCATAGCCTGGTTCCTCTCTAGGTTTCTTCCTATGTTCTGGCCTTTCTAGGGAGTTTTTCCAAGCAATAAGAGCCCCATGCTTATTCCATAGGCTGAGATCCGTACTATGCAGCTCTTGCAAAAGGGCATTTTTCACTGGCTGTCCACTGGTTTCAAAAATGATGCTTGATAGGCAGCTTACATTTCTTGATTTCAACCATTATTGAGTTCGAAAACACATTTAGATTTGTGAACGTTCATCTACAACAACCACAATCCGTGAGGCGCAAATAGCTAAATGAAAGAGCAGCAGTGTGAATCACAGGCTTTCGACTCAATCACTGCATTCTTATCGGCAGACTCAAAAGCCTTGGTTTCTCAAATGACTGCCTCGCCTGGTTCACCAAATACTTCTCAGATAGAGTT
The DNA here is from genome assembly GCF_002021735.2 of Oncorhynchus kisutch. Lineage (NCBI taxonomy): Eukaryota > Metazoa > Chordata > Actinopteri > Salmoniformes > Salmonidae > Oncorhynchus > Oncorhynchus kisutch. Next base: position 30,891,051 of record NC_034197.2, read on the forward strand.
CAGTGTGTCAAATCGGAGGGCCTGTTGTCTGGACCTCTGGCAGTCTCTATGGGGGTGCCGCAGGGTTCAATTCTCGGCCAACTCGCTGCTCTGTATAGATCAATGATGTTGCTCTTGCTGCTGGTGATTCTTTGATCCACCTCTACTCAGACGACACCATTCTGTATACTTCTTGCCCTTCTTTGGACACTGTGTTAACAAGCTTCCAGACGAGCTTCAATGCCATACAACACTCCTTCCATGGCCTCCAACTGCTCTTAAAGGCTAGTAAAACTAAATGCATGCTTTTCAACCAATCACTGCCTGCACCCGCCTGACTAGCTTCACAACTCTGGATGGTTGACTTAGAATATGTGGAGAACTTTACATACCTAGGTGTCTGGTTAGACTGCAAACTCTCCTTCCAGACTCACATTAAGCATCTCCAATCCAAAATTAAATCTAGAATCGGCTTCCTATTTTGCAACAAAGCCTCTTTCACTCATGCTGCTAAACACCCTCGTAAAACTGATTATCCTGCCGATCCTTGACTTTGGCGATGTCATTTACAAAATAGCCTCCAACACTCTACTCAGAAAATTAGATGTAGTCTATCACAGTGTCATCAGTTTTGATGCCAAAGCCCCATATACTACCCACCACTGTGACCTATATGCTCTCGTTGACTGGCCCTCGCTTCATATCTATCTCCAAACCCACTGGCTCCAGGTCATCTATAAGTCTTTGCTAGGTAAAGCCCCGCCTTATCTCAGCTTACTCGTCACCATAGCAACACCCACCCGTAGCACGTGCTCCAGCAGGTTTATTTCACTGGTCATCCCCAAAGCCAATACTTCCTTTGGCCACCTTTCCTTCCAGTTCTCTGCTGCCAATGACTGGAACGAATTGCAAAAATCGCTGGAGACTTATCTCCCTCACTAACTTTAAGTATCAGCTGTCAGAGCAGCTTACTGATCACTGCACCTGTACATAGCCCATCTGTAAATAGCACACCCAACTACCTCATCCCCATACTGTTATTTATTTATGCTCTTTTGCACCCCAGTATCTCTACTTGCACATCTTTCACTCCAGTGTTAATGCTAAAATGTAATTATTTTGCCACTATGGCCATTTTATTGCCTTACCTCCCCAATCTTACTACATTTGCACACACTGTATATACATCTTTCTATTGTGTTATTGACTACGTTTGTTAATCCCATGTGTAACTCTGTGTTGTTGTTTGTGACGCACTGCTTACCTTGGCCAGGTCGCAGCTGTAAATGAGAACTTGTTCTCAACTGGCCTACCTGGTTAAATAAAGGTGAAAAAAGATCTATGCCCTATGAAGATATCAATAATAGGTGATATCCGTATCGCCGTGTTTATTTAAGTTGGATAATCTGTGGATGCTGACAGCAGTCGCACTGTTGGAAGACAGCTTGGACTGTAGCCTACAAAAACCTATTCCTGCTCTTTTTCCATGATCCATAAAACACATTTGTCGCTCAGGTGGAACAAATTTAAACTTGATCCTTTTTTCAATGCTGATTTGAATGTCATTGAGAAAACAGAAGTGTCAAAGATTTTTTTTCCCCCCACAAACTTCCTTTATGAATTTAAAAGTAATCCTCAAAATAATCATCCTTTTTTTCTAAAGTATCTGTAATCTGATTACAATATTTATTTTGAAAAAAGAAACAGATTACAGTTACCGTCTTTTGTAATCCCTTACTTGTAACCCAGTGTATATTAAATTGAATTATTAGACTATTTTACATGTAGAGGTTCCAAAGGCGCGCATCAGAGGCTTGTATGCGTGGAGGCCTGGAGATGCAAAACTTGTTTGTTAATTAAAGGTCAGTTACCTTGAGACCGGCAGTCTTCTGCATGACAATAACCAGCTGACAAAATGTCATGACTGCCACAGACCTAATCCTACCCATGCCAAAATGTATTTCTAGGCTGCTGGTTCTCATCCAGACTCTTATTTGTTGTGTTGGTTCCGTCTCCAGTTGAACCTCCCCGGTGGTCTGGAAAGCCCGTACCCTGGGGGGATGACCCCTGGCCTGATGACCCCTGGGACAGGAGAGCTGGACATGAGGAAAATCGGCCAGGCCAGGAACACACTGATGGACATGAGGCTCAGCCAGGTAATGCATCACTTTATTCCTACTGACTTAAAGCTTGTGTCTCGTTTGACTGTTATTCCCCAACCTACAGTGAGCTCAAAGTATTAGGACAGATATTATCATACTTTTCTTTTTGTCTCTGTACTCCAGCACTTTGGATTTGAAATGATACAATGATTATGAGGTTAAAGTGCAGACTGTCAGCTTTCATTTTAGGGTGTTTTCATCTATATCAGGTTTCAGGTAGCCTAGTGGTTAAGAGTGTTGGGCCAGTAACCGAAAGGTCGCTGGTTCGGATACCTGAGCAGACTAGGTGAAAAATCAGTCTGTGCCCTTGAGGAAGGCTCTTAACTCTAATTACTCCTGTAAGTCTCTCTCTGGATAAGAGCGTCTGGTAAATGACTAAAATGTTCATGTAAAATATAATGTGATCATAGTACAAAAGTATTGGGTCATGGTATTGTAATGATGAGGGGTTAACATGTCTTGGGGGTATCATATAAAATGCTACCCTCCCATGTTATTGTAATGGTGAGAGGTTAACATGTTTTGGGGGTATGATATTTGTGCATCTAACATTCTCACTGATCATTATTCATGATTCATTCAGGACTATCTGTAATCATGGTAGCATCCACATTAATGTAGAAGTGTCTAGAAACATATTATATTCTTATTCTTATTTACAATATGTGTCACAATACATGATTAGCTATACATTTCTATTGGACACAATTATCTGAAACGCAAACAGCAAATGCATCCAACAAATGTGTAGAGCCACAAGCTTGATGTAGTCATTGTGTACTAGGAATATGGGACCAAATACAAAAAATGTTGACTTCTTTAATACACATATCAATGAATTTGTCAGAATACTTTTGATCCCCCTAAATGGGGGGGCAATTTTTTATTTTATTTTATCCTTATTTAACAAGGCAAGTCAGTTAAGACAAATTCTTATTTACAATCACGGCCTTAGGCTAACTGCCTTGTGCAGGGGCAGAATCCCTTGTTCAGGGGCAGAATTACATTTTTATCTTGTCCGCTCGGGGATTTGATCTAGCAACCTTTCGGTTACTGGCCCAACGCTCTAACCACTAGGCTTCCTGCCGCCCCAAAACTATGTGCATAAAGTGCTGTAGTTCCTAAACGGTTCACCCGATATGGATGAAAATACCCTGAAATTAAAGCTGTCAGTCTGCACTAACCTCATATTCATTGTATCATTTCAAATCTAATGTGCTGGAGTACAGAGCCAAAACAACAAAAAATGTGTCTCTGTCCCAATTTTAGTTTTTGAGCTCACTGTATATGTTATGGAAGGGACTGGTCAGATGGTATCAAAAGTCTCCAGTAAGCATGTGATCCCCAGTATAACTTCCTGTTTTGTATATTTGTGCTGATCTCCATCTCTCTCCTCTCAGGTGTCTGACTCTGTCAGTGGACAGACGGTGGTGGACCCTAAAGGTTATCTCACTGACCTAAACTCTATGATCCCCACGCATGGAGGAGACATCAGGTGAGTGGCCCAGAGAATAAACTTAGCTACGAACACACATTTTGTTGCTGATCTATATCTCTGTCTGTATTGTTGACTCTTCTTGTGAATGTGCAGTGACATTAAGAAGGCCCGTCTGCTGCTGAAGTCAGTGAGGGAGACCAACCCCCACCACCCCCCCGCCTGGATTGCTTCGGCCAGGCTAGAGGAGGTGACAGGGAAACTACAGGTGGCCCGGAACCTCATCATGAAGGGCACTGAGATGTGTCCCAAGGTAACGTACACAAACTGTAAAGTATCTTTTCAAAGTGCACTTCTTGCTTCCCATGATGCTTATCTGTGTATTTGTGTGCTCACTTTTTAGGTTTTAAATGAGGCATTCAATTTCTCCACCAGTCAGTGTCTGTGCTGGCCTGGTTAGATTTCCAGACGTAAAAAATGGGCTGGCCTAATTAGCCTGTATTAGATGATAGATAGGTCTAGTCTAGAGGTGCCTCTGGCTATAATTTGCACATTACTGCAGACTAATGATAGTGCTCAAGAACTTCACCTCATTGGTGATAATGATTGATGGATGTGACTGCTAGTCTACAGACTGGTGACTCAGCCAAGGCAGTGGTGACCCAGGCAATGTGTGTGAGATTAATGGGTGTGTTTTGTCCCCAGAGTGAGGATGTGTGGCTGGAGGCCGCCAGGCTGCAGCCAGGGGACACAGCCAAGGCAGTGGTGGCCCAGGCGGTGCGTCACCTCCCCGGGTCTGTCCGTATCTACATCAGAGCAGCTGAGCTGGAGACTGACGTCAGGGCCAAGAAACGCGTCCTCAGGAAGGGTGAGATGTTTGTGCCCTTTTAAAGCTACAATGGTACAAACCAGTTCTTGTTGAGACCTGTAAAGCCCTGTTCACATTGACAGTTTGAAGTGACTCAAATCAAGTTGTTTTGCATATCCAATTCGAATCTGTTATTTTTCTTGGAGTCTGAACAGCCAATAGTAGGCATTGTTGTCACCTTAGCTTGCTATCTAACTTTTGAATGATAGGAAGTTATCTGTCTACACCGCTGTGCCACACAAGTCATTAATCAAATCAAATCAAATTCTTACTATGACAACTAGTGTGGTATTGTCAGCAGATGACTTCTGCCTGAACACACACACACCCCATTTGTTCACTTGTAACCTGTTCTTTGGACAGTAGAGGCCGACCGATTTATCGGTTCACCAATATTATTGGCCGATATTTCGAACCGTTGTTAAATCCATTGAAATGGACCAATATAAGATGCAAATATAATGCTCGTCATAAAAGCCGTTCTTGATAGAATTGGACTTTATGTACATTTCGTTATTTGTCCCCCATGGCTATAAGCCTATCTTGCCTTGGCGCGCTACACTAAGTCTGGACACGACCACCCGGCCAATGCATCCACACCAGTCGGAGAGGAGAGTGAACTAACTCTTCGTCTTACGGCTTCTACCGTGAGTGCTGAGTGGATAGACGCTTGCCAGCTCAATAAAATGCGCACAGGCCATTTACGTAAAGTGTCATGGTAGGGTGTCGTGACAAACAATGGATGCAATGCCCAAATGTAAAGTACGTGCTGTGCTAAGAAGTTCAAAGTTGTGGTAATGTTATAGCTTTTTAGTGAAGCCAGTGAAATCTGTTGTTATTTTTGCTCTTTAGTAAGGGTATTCCTCAAGCTCCACCATTCAAATGTTTTCAGAGACACCAAAAAACATGTCACTTGGTAGGGACTGGTCCTTATTCACATTTCGCCAATCGCCATTTCTGTGATAAGTGCAAGCTGTCCAGCTAGCTAGCTGTGTGAGAGGACTTGACGATGTCCTCTGAGGGATGATGCTATCAGGGATCCTTGGGATGTCCCTATGCTAAACCCCAACCACAGATGGAACAATGAGCAAGATATTTCACCGGATGTATAAATGTGAAGCATCCGGTAGGTGTTTCCACGCACTACCAAATATGGTGATGAGAGGGAACCCAGTGGCTGGCAGTAGGAGAAGATGGATTTTTGCCAGCATTCTGCAAATTTTCTCATCGATTAAACATTTGATCTCAATACAGTTTTCTGTTTCCAAAACTAGAATCTGTTACGAAGATAGTAGACTAAGTTTGTGGACTTTGCCAAAGCTTTAAAAAATGGCATTCTTTAGGAGTGCAAGGGCGCATTTAGTTATTGCACACTTCACCGGGTAGTGTTCCCTAACAGCAATATCCAAATACATGATACAATGATACAATGCGGCAATACGACCTCGATTGCTCAGTTTTGCTGAGCGGCCAGCACTAGGAAGAGTCTTGGTGGTTCCAAACTTCTTCCATTTAAGAATGATGGAGGCCACTGTGTTCTTGGACCTTCAATGCTGCAGGATTCTTTGGGTACCCTTCCCCAGATCTGTGCCTCGATACAATCCTGTCTCGGAGCTCTACGGTAAGTTCCTTCCACCTCATGGCTCTGTTATGCACTGACGAGTGTGTGCCTTTCCAAATCATGTCCGATAAATTGAATTTACCACAGGTGGACTCCAGTCAAGTTGTAGAAACGTCTCAGGGATGATCAATGGACACAGGATGCACCTGAGCTCAATTTCGAGTCTCGTAACAAAGGGTCTGAATACTTATGTAAATTAGGCATTTGTTTTTTATATATTTTTTTACATTTGCTAAAAAAAATCTGTGTTCACCTTGTCTTTGGGGTATTGTGTGTAGATTGATGAGGAATCAGTTTTATGTAATACATTTTAGAATGAGGCTGTAACGTAACATAGTGAAAAAGGACAAGGGGTCTGAATACTTTCCAAATGCACTGTATATCAGTTATCGGTGAATATTTACACTCTAAAATTGGAATTGGATCCAAAATTCCCATATCGGCCTGGCTCTATTGGACAGTCAGTATTTAAATACGAATTTGAAAAACAAAACTAATGTAATCATTAAGGCCTGCAGTGTGAACAAGGCTTATGTGTCTGCTATTGAGACTATTGAGCTTGGACTAGTGATGAAAGGAAAGACTGAGAGAAGAGGGAAATAAAAAGTTCAACAGGCCATCACTCCATTTGAACCCAACCTTGAACCTTGTTTCCTATCCCAATTGACACTTCTCGCCATGACACACCCTCTATTTACACTCTGTCATGGTGGGAGCACTGCTCCATTACACACACAGTGCTGTTCCCAGCAGCATACTTCTTTGAGAGACTGGATGTTTTGCTTCCTTTGAAAGTCTTCAGCCCCTACATATCTGGGCTGCCCCTGTGTATTTCACAATAGAAAGGAAAGAAAAACCTATTTATCCATCACAGTATACCCAGAAGATTGAGGCAATGTGTTGATATTCAAATAATTGCCATGATTACATTATGAAATGTTTTTGCAGAGATTTTTGTGTTTTAGGGTTGGACAATATCCAGATTTTCATATCGTCACGTCGTCGGGATTTACGTTATTACCGTCTTCGTACACAAGGGGGCACTAAAAATGCTAAAAAAAAGTATTGGGTGTCTATTACCAGAATGCTAACAAAAGTAGCACAGGTAATGGCGTATAGTGGCTGCTAGCTAAATATGCTAACTAGCACAAATGAAAATAAACTAATTGCGAAGACAGGCAATCCAGCTCATAAAGTTATTCAAGTATAGGTTGTAGCTACCGAATGTAATTTAGTGAGTTTGGACACTTGTAAGTGAATGTTAATAAGAGAAAGACATTTTGACTTGTCTGGAGGAAGAAGAGCTCTGGCTCTGGAGCAGCAGGTGTGGAGTCGCTCGGAGAAGCCTCAGGAGCCGACAACGGAGAGGAGGAAAAAAACACAAAGAAATGGAGATGGCAGCAGTAATATATGTACAGATAATTCATCCAAAGTGCTTTGACTTCTCAATCACGGCAGAAAGCTAACATTATATGATGCCCCATCTCCTTATTAAGTCAGCCACTTCGCTAACTAGCAAGTGAAACCAAATACACACCTGGACTCTTTCTCCCATTGTGCTATTTACAAAGAAACACGTGATTAGCTCAACTGTTTTGGGGTACTAAGGTGGTTCCTAATGTAAAATCGTGACAGACCAAATGAAGAACTCAATCTGCTTCATCTCCTAATGTTTTGCACAAGTTGACTACAGGTATTTACTTAAGTAACTACAAAAATTACAGTTTGTTGAAAAAATGAAGGCTGTAACTTAACAGAAATCCCATGTGGGATCGGCGGATGTGAAAATGCCGGGGGAAGAACAGAATCTGTAGTTAGGTTTCCATCCAACTGGCAACACATTTTCATGCGAATCTTTAAAAAATCTGCATTAAAGAAAATATGTATTTTCCCACCACCAAAACAGACTTGTTGCAGATAAAAGTCTCGTTATGACAATCCACAAAATGTACTTTTCCACTTCCGTTTTCACCAAATAAACATGGATTGTTCAATGTGTTCAATCTATTGCATTTTCAACTCTACTGATCGTTTTGTCACAAAACCTGTTGTGTTAAATGGCCTTTGTGCCTATTCTGGTCATACCGTGGGCTTTCACCACCTTGTGAAGTTTCCTGGGATGCACCATGTCATCCCATGACTCCCAATTTGACTTCCATACACATAATTCATTTTACAGACAAAAAGATCCCACCATGTCGAACGAACAAACGATCAGTCATTTATACAATTCGGCACGGGCCAAAAAAGTTTGGGAACCCCAGGTGTGTAACTCCTCTCTCTGTGTGTCCCACAGCGCTGGAGAATGTGTCTAAGTCAGTTCGTCTGTGGAAAACTGCTGTAGAACTGGAGGAGCCAGAAGATGCCAGGATCATGCTGAGCAGAGCTGTGGAGTGCTGTCCCACTAGCGTGGAGGTACACACATTGATATTGTGCAATGTTCTCATAAGGACCCAGTCTCATACAACTCTATCTTCTGCATCCTGACCCTGACTGCTCATCCCAAAATATCACCTTTTTTTTTTACACCCCCTTCCCACACCTTCCTGCCCCCTCTATCTGTGTAGTTGTGGCTGGCACTGGCACGGTTGGAGACCTATGAGAATGCCAGGCGTGTCCTGAACAAGGCCCGTGAGAACATCCCTACAGACCGACACATCTGGATCACCGCCGCCAAGCTGGAGGAGGCCAACGGGAATACGCAAATGGTGGAGAAGATAGTTGACAGAGCCATCACATCACTCGGGGCCAATGGGGTCGAGATCAACAGAGAACAGTGGATACAGGTGAGAGGGAGAAAGTGTGTGTGTGAGAGAGAGGTGAGAGTTTAGAGCAGGAAACACCACTGTGCTGTAAAGCACAAAGTGATGTGAGCCACTTCCAGCTCCTGTTATTTTCCTGTGACCCACTGTCTCCCGCATCCATGATCCAAAAGCCTTCCGCTTCACCCCAGCATTTGGAAAACATCTAATGTTGAAAAGTCCCTTCAGCCTTTACTCAAATCATGCCGGTGTTGACCTTGACTCCACTCTGTAAAAGGATACTATAGTCACTTCCTCTCTTCAGAGGTGCTGGCGTGCCAGAGTCATTTGGAACAACTCTGTCGTCCATGTTATTTAATCACTGCAGCACAAAACAAGTGGAGCACTCAAACACTTTGCACAGGTAGGTGACTGATGTCTTTCTGACCTCTGTGCATTTCACCTCTGTTCAACTTACACTTATTGTTGTGCAACCAAGCTTTGGATTGCAATTATCTGTCGGATTTATTTATTTGTTTTCTTTCCCCTTGTTTTGACTTTTTTCTTGGCTCTAAAGTGAAGTGGTCCATCAACAGTTCTCTGGAACAGGCATGGGAGGTATATTGGAGTACACAGGGGTAATATTAAGCATATGGGTTTGGCACTACAGAGCCAGATCAAACACTGGATTGATTCAACTCAGAAGAAAGATCATGTCATGTTTTTCCCCAGTACAGTTTGAAGCCCTGGCCGCCCATAAATCCGTCTATAAATGGTTGAGGATCCCTGGTTGTGTTTTTTTAGAGGATGTGGGGACATGTTTTCACATAATTCACTCTGTTGTTGCTCCAGCATTCCACTGGCTTGCCTGTGGTTCTCTCTCACTCTCTCTCCTCCCTCTCCCTCCTGTCCTTCCTTTCAACTCCCCCTCTCCCTTTCAAACTTTTCTCACGATTCTTCTTCTCTTCCCTCCCTCGCCTTTTCATTTTCCCTCCCGTCCGTACCCCTCTGTCCTCTCCTCGCTCAACCTATTCTTTCTGCCTCTCCCCCCTCGTCTCCAGGATGCAGAGGAATGTGATAAAGCTGGCAGCGTGGCAACGTGCCAGGCGGTGATCCGGGCGGTTATTGGCATCGGCATCGAGGAGGAGGACTGTAAACACACCTGGATGGAGGATGCAGAGAGTGTAAGCATGACGACCTTTCACCCATTCCTTATCCTCTAATATCGCGATCCCCCTGGATCTATTATCGAGATACTCAGTTTATATTAGACACATATGGCATGTCCTTAGTTTGATACATTATCTGTAATTCTTTTTTATTTCAGTGTGTGTCCCATGGGGCTCTGGAGTGTGCCCGTGCCATCTATGCCCACGCCCTGCAGATGTTCCCTAGCAAGAAGAGTGTGTGGCTCCGCGCAGCCTACTTCGAGAAGAACCACGGCACTAGGTGTGTGTTGAAAGTTGAATTAAATGCCTGTACCTATTGATTGTAATTGTATCAAAGTAGATATCATCACTATGGCACGTTGTCATTGGCAAATTATTCAATAGAAGCCAATCAATTTCATTAGTTGCTTTTCATTCATTTAGTGTATGTAAAATAGTAATTATTTATATAAGGAATCAGCGAGGGGCTATGCGTTCTCTGGAAAATAATGAGTGACGTGGAAGGTGTGTTCCACAATGCATTAGCGAAGTGGAACTAACCTTCCACAGAGTTGCAATATTTTCCAGAGAACGCATAGAGCCCCAAATTGATTATCCGATTTATACCATGGCAGTAATTGAACAAATTTACTGATAGAAATGTGTTGATTTGCAGGGAGAAATGTGTTGATTTGCAGGGAGAAATGTGTTGATTTGCAGGGAGAAATGTGTTTAACATCCACTGAAGTAGCTAGCACGTTTAGTAGATAGCGACAATAGTTGCCTTGGTAACAAACAGGCTTGCTAGTTTAGCTAACCAAACCCATACGGTTAGTTATGATCAATCATTGTTTCAAAGCCTGCCTCTCCTCACACTTTCTCACCATTACTTATTCAATCTCTCTTTCCTTTCTCCTCCCTCTGTCTTTACCCACGTCTCTCTCTCACTCCCTCATTTTCTTCTCATCTGACCCCCTTTCTATCTCTCCACGATGCACCCTTTTACTTCTCACTGTCCACTATCCCCCCCTCCCCCCCAGGGAGTCTCTGGAGGCACTGCTGCAGAGGGCAGTGGCTCACTGTCCCAAGGCTGAGGTGCTATGGCTGATGGGGGCCAAGTCTAAGTGGCTGGCTGAGGATGTGCCTGCTGCCCGTAGCATCCTGGCTCTGGCCTTCCAGGTGAGAGAGGAGCAATGAGCTTGCTAGCCAGAGTAAACATGCTTATTCCAACAGTATCTTTCTTTAAAACAACAGGGTACACAGCAAAGTAAACCAACATTTGGTGGAAGTAAAACACCCTTCCTCCTATCTGTCTGTCTCCAGGCTAACCCTAACAGTGAGGAGATCTGGCTGGCTGCTGTGAAGTTGGAGTCTGAGAATAATGAATATGAGAGAGCACGTCGACTACTGGCCAAGGCCCGCAGCAGTGCTCCAACTGCCAGGGTGAGTGTGGGGTGGTGTGTCAGGGTTTCCGTTAGCCGGCAACTGCCTGCTTTCGGCCAATACATCCAAATGAAAAGCTGATAAAACTTTTGTCGGCCCAAAAAAATCCCATAGCAAAATAATGCTTTTTATTAATTTATGGAAATACCAGTCGATGGAAATACATTTGACCATCAAGCTTATCAGTATATAGGTTAATGTGCATAATGTGGTGGAATGAAATTGGCCTATTTTCGTTGGTCATTATGTATCTTATTCATCCCACACAACTGTCATACACGCCCAGCATACAGAGCCTATTTTCGTTGGTCATTATGTATCTTATTCATCCCACACAACTGTCATACACGCCCAGCATACAGAGCCTATTTTCGTTGGTCATTATGTATCTTATTCATCCCACACAACTGTCATACACGCCCAGCATACAGAGCCTATTTTCGTTGGTCATTATGTATCTTATTCATCCCACACAACTGTCATACACGCCCAGCATACAGAGCCTATTTTGAGTGGGATTTCTCCTGATGGAGGAAAATATGCACTTTTATATAAGCCCATTCATTGCGCAACAATTCTAAATGCAATCGCATGTTAAACCATTTGGTGCCAGGTAAGATTATCATTCTGTGCATTTTCATGGAGCAGTTTTGTTTCAATAATAACTTTTTAGTTTCTATGCGTGCTTAATGTTTTTCACTGACAGCTGCAGCTGAATAATCAGCTAGGCCTATTGCCACGCACACTGCAGGCTTCCCAAATACACATAGATCTATAAGCATGTGATTTGAAACGATCAACAGTAAAAAAATAAAGAAACTAATGATCTTCGATTCCTCTGGCCAAGTCATGCTTTCTGGTGAAGTATTTTCAATGATTTTATTTTATAAATTGGAAAATGTATTTCCATGTACTTCTTTATTAGACCCACCACTGTCATTTCTCTCCTGTTCTATTGGACCCACCACTGTCATTTCTCTCCTGTTCTATTGGACCCACCACTATGCCATTTCTCTCCTGTTCTATTGGACCCACCACTATGTCATTTCTCTCCTGTTCTATTGGACCCACCACTGTCATTTCTCTCCTGTTCTATTGGACCCACCACTATGTCATTTCTCTCCTGTTCTATTGGACCCACCACTGTCATTTCTCTCCTGTTCTATTGGACCCACCACTATGTCATTTCTCTCCTGTTCTATTGGACCCACCACTATGTCATTTCTCTCCTGTTCTATTGGACCCACCACTATGTCATTTCTCTCCTGTTCTATTGGACCCACCACTATGTCATTTCTCTCCTGTTCTATTAGACCCACCACTATGCCATTTCTCTCCTGTTCTATTGGACCCACCACTATGTCATTTCTCTCCTGTTCTATTGGACCCACCACTATGTCATTTCTCTCCTGTTCTATTGGACCTACCACTATGTCATTTCTCTCCTGTTCTATTGGACCCACCACTATGCCATTTCTCTCCTGTTCTATTGGACCCACCACTATGTCATTTCTCTCCTGTTCTATTGGACCCACCACTATGCCATTTCTCTCCTGTTCTATTGGACCCACCACTATGTCATTTCTCTCCTGTTCTATTGGACCCACCACTATGTCATTTCTCTCCTGTTCTATTGGACCCACCACTATGTAATTTCTCTCCTGTTCTATTGGACCCACCACTATGTCATTTCTCTCCTGTTCTATTGGACCCACCACTATGTCATTTCTCTCCTGTTCTATTGGACCCACCACTATGTCATTTCTCTCCTGTTCTATTGGACCCACCACTATGTCATTTCTCTCCTGTTCTATTGGACCCACCACTGTCATTTCTCTCCTGTTCTATTGGACCCACCACTATGTCATTTCTCTCCTGTTCTATTGGACCCACCACTATGTCATTTCTCTCCTGTTCTATTGGACCCACCACTATGTCATTTCTCTCCTGTTCTATTGGACCCACCACTATGTCATTTCTCTCCTGTTCTATTGGACCCACCACTGTCATTTCTCTCCTGTTCTATTGGACCCACCACTATGTCATTTCTCTCCTGTTCTATTGGTTTTCATATCAACTTTCTTTAATCGTCCTCAAGCCAAAGGCACAATCCTAGTCAGATTAGCAACCCATTGTAGTTGTTGACTCCTCTATGGATACAAAGAGCTGAATCAGAGCGAGTCCTACAGTCAGCCAAGACTCCTCTATGGATACAAAGAGCTGAATCAGAGCGAGTCCTACAGTCAGCCAAGACTCCTCTATGGATACAAAGAGCTGAATCAGAGCGAGTCCTACAGTCAGCCAAGACTCCTCTATGGATACAAAGAGCTGAATCAGAGCGAGTCCTACAGTCAGCCAAGACTCCTCTATGGATACAAAGAGCTGAATCAGAGCGAGTCATACAGTCAACCAAGACTCCTCTATGGATACAAAGAGCTGAATCAGAGCGAGTCCTACAGTCAGCCAAGACTCCTCTATGGATACAAAGAGCTGAATCAGAGCGAGTCATACAGTCAGCCAAGACTCCTCTATGGATACAAAGAGCTGAATCAGAGCGAGTCCTACAGTCAGCCAAGACTCCTCTATGGATACAAAGAGCTGAATCAGAGCGAGTCCTACAGTCATCCATCTTCCAGTTTGCCCAACCTCAACATCAGTGTCAGGTGAAAGAGAACGAAAGCCCCAGGGGGATATTTCAAAACTCATTTGTCTTGTCAGAGTGGCCCAGTGGGATATATAGATAGCATAGTGTACACACACACACACACTTTCCTCAGTCATTTACTATCAGGGGAAATGTGAATCTGGAAGCTGCTGGCTGTGCTAGGTGTGTAGGGGTTGCTTCTCGGTCAGGTAGAACAGCAGCAATTGGTGAGATGGACCTGACCTCAAACTTGTTTTGGGAGGAAGTATTATATGAAGGTAATGGTGTTATCCATGCGTCCATGCCCAGGCTTGCTAGATTCACAACTGGATGGGAAACTGCCAAAGTGCTGTCTGTCTCCAGGAGATCATAGCATTGCCTTGCCAGATAAAGTAACAATGTGGTGTTGTTGAAGGTAGAAACACCCAGGCTAGGCTTGAGGAGGTTGCACCTGGCATCATTAACATGATATTAGTTACATTTGAAATGGTTGTTTGATGTCTTGCCACCAAAAATGTATTTGTTCAATGCTATTTCTTCAAGATTTTATTCAGAATGAAATCCTGCTGAGAATATAATTGTTCTAATCTAATGACTATGAAAAATGTATATACAGAGTGTGTGTTTGTCCCATTGCAGGTGTTTATGAAGTCCGTAAAGCTGGAGTGGGTTTTGGGGAACATCGAAGCGGCCCACGAGCTGTGTACCGAGGCTCTTAAACACTATGAGGACTTCCCCAAGCTCTGGATGATGAGGGGACAGATAGAGGAGCAGTCTGAGCACAACGAGAAGGCCAGGGAGGCCTACAACCAGGGGGTGAGGAAGGGGAAAGAGAAGGCCAGGGAGGCCTACAACCAGGGGGTGAGGAAGGGGAGAGAGAAGGCCAGGGAGGCCTACAACCAGGGGGTGAGGAAGGGGAAAGAGAAGGCCAGGGAGGCCTACAACCAGGGGGTGAGGAAGGGGAGAGAGAAGGCCAGGGAGGCCTACAACCAGGGGGTGAGGAAGGGGAGAGAGAAGGCCAGGGAGGCCTACAACCAGGGGGTGAGGAAGGGGAGCGAGGGAGAAAGAAGGCCAGGGAGGCCTACAACCAGGGGGTGAGGAAGGGGAGCGAGGGAGAAAGAAGGCCAGGGAGGCCTACAACCAGGGGGTGAGGAGGGAGAGCGAAGGCCAGGGAGGCCTACAACCAGGGAGTGAGGAAGGGGAGCGAGGGAGAAAGAAGGCCAGGGAGGCCTACAACCAGGGGGTGAGGAGGGAGAGCGAAGGCCAGGGAGGCCTACAACCAGGGAGTGAGGAAGGGGAGCGAGGGAGAAAGAAGGCCAGGGAGGCCTACAACCAGGGGGTGAGGAAGGGGAGAGAGAAGGCCAGGGAGGCCTACAACCAGGGGGTGAGGAAGGGGAGCGAGGGAGAGCGAAGGCCAGGGAGGCCTACAACCAGGGGTGAGGAGGGAGAGCGAAGGCCAGGGAGGCCTACAACCATGGGGTGAGGAGGGAGAGCGAAGGCCAGGGAGGCCTACAACCAGGGGGTGAGGAAGGGGAGCGAGGGAGAGCGAAGGCCAGGGGGTGAGGAGGGAGAGAGAAGGCCAGGGAGGCCTACAACCAGGGGGTGAGGAAGGGGAGAGATAAGGCCAGGGGGTGAGGAGGGAGAGAGAAGGCCAGGGAGGCCTACAACAACCAGGGGGTGAGGAGGGAGCGAGAAGGCCAGGGAGGCCTACAACCAGGGGGTGAGGAAGGGGAGCGAGAAGGCCAGGGAGGCCTACAACCAGGGGGTGAGGAAGGGGAGCGAGAAGGCCAGGGAGGCCTACAACCAGGGGGTGAGGAAGGGGAGCGAGAAGGCCAGGGAGGCCTACAACCAGGGGGTGAGGAAGGGGAGCGAGAAGGCCAGGGAGGCCTACAACCAGGGGGTGAGGAAGGGGAGCGAGAAGGCCAGGGAGGCCTACAACCAGGGGGTGAGGAAGGGGAGCGAGAAGGCCAGGGAGGCCTACAACCAGGGGGTGAGGAAGGGGAGCGAGAAGGCCAGGGAGGCCTACAACCAGGGGGTGAGGAAGGGGAGCGAGAAGGCCAGGGAGGCCTACAACCAGGGGGTGAGGAAGGGGAGCGAGAAGGCCAGGGAGGCCTACAACCAGGGGGTGAGGAAGGGGAGCGAGGGAGAGAGAAGGCCAAGGAGGCCTACAACCGGGGGGGTAAGGAAGTGGAGCGAGGGAGAGAGAAGGCCAAGGAGGCCTACAACCGGGGGGGTAAGGAAGGGGAGCGAGGGAGAGAGAATGCCAAGGAGGCCTACAACCAGGGGGTAAGGAAGGGGAGCGAGGGAGAGAGAAGGCCAAGGAGGCCTACAACCAGGGGGTAAGGAAGGGGAGCGAGGGAGAGAGAAGGCCAAGGAGGCCTACAACCAGGGGGTAAGGAAGGGGAGCGAGGGAGAGAGAAGGCCAAGGAGGCCTACAACCAGGGGGTAAGGAAGGGGAGCGAGGGAGAGAGAAGGCCAAGGAGGCCTACAACCAGGGGGTGAGAGAGGTGGAAGGGAGATTGGACGTGAAGACAGGAGCGGGCATTCTGGATGATGAGAGATATCTGAATACATTCATATAGCTAGAGCGACAGTAGGCTATCTGAAGTTCAATGTTGCTCAGTTATGTGTGTTTAACACTGATTCATCTTAACTCTGTGTGTGTGTGTGTGTGTAGCTGAAGAAGTGTCCCCACTCCATGTCCCTGTGGCTGCTGCTGTCTCGTCTGGAGGAGAGGGTTGGCCAGCTGACCAGGGCCAGATCCATTCTGGAGAAATCACGCCTCAAGAATCCACAGAGCCCAGACCTATGGTGAGATATACAGACGCATTACGCTTACACACAGACACACACTCTTAAAACACACAAACTGGTTGATGCATACACAATACCTTGTTTGTGTGTGTTGTCAGGTTGGAGTCGGTGAGATTGGAGTTCAGGGCAGGGCTGAAGAACATCGCCAACACACTGATGGCTAAAGCCCTACAAGAGTGCCCGAACTCAGGTAAGACAGTCCGTCACAATGTGTGTGTGATGGAAAGCAATTCTCAGTCTTTTTAGTCTGCTAGATCCAAGTGGTGATTGTCCCAGTTAGCTTGGTCTCACTGTTGAGAATATGAGATGTATTTACTCACATAAACCAGGTTTCCATCTAACATTTTTATGTGAGTAAAGTACATGTCGGATAGATAATGTCACGACAGACCTGATGGAAACAGCAAATGTGTCTGTAAACTTTCCAAATGTCGACAAAACAATACTCTAGACAAGGTGGGATCTTTTTGTGAAATGGCAGTGGAAATTCCTTTATGCACAAATATGGATATAATAACCATTTCGACATAAACTTGGAGTCACGCGATGATATTGTGTGTGGTCTTTCCACTACGACTCGTCAGGAAAGCATGCAGTTTATTAGGCTGCAGATGACATAGGTTATGAACTTCACAGGGTGGTGAAAGTGCAAGATGGTGGCATGATGATCGATGCTTGGCTGCCGTTTGACAAAACAAAATCATAATGATCTCATCATGTGGTATGCTGTATCTTCGAGCTGCTGGGCACATTTGCTCTTTAACGCAAAAAATATTTCGGGAGAGTGGAAAATGCAATGGAAAACCATTTACATTAGATTAGTTTATTCAGTACATAGGAATTTAACTGCACAAGTCATTTGTATGTCCATTACATCATCACGCACAGCCTTTGATCTGCAAGTCAATTTGATGATGTAAACATCTCCGGTGGGAAATTTAGTTTTTTTGTATTTATGTGGATTTTAGAATATTTGCATGGAAATCTGTCGCCAACTGGTTGGAAACCTAGCTAGTGAAGTGTAAATAAAACAGAATTCTGATGTTTACTCAATTGACATGGTTTAGTCCTCAGACATCAGAAGGTTAAAGTTGTTTGTGTTTTAACTATGTCTATATTTAATCATGATCATCAGTTCAACATGAAACAGTTGAGGATGTAGAAAATATTCTTACATATTGCATTTACATATATCTCTGTCTTTCTGTAGGTATCCTGTGGGCTGAGGCAGTGTTTCTGGAGGCACGGCCCCAGAGGAAGACTAAGAGTGTTGATGCTCTGAAGAAGTGTGAACACGACCCACACGTCCTGCTAGCCGTGGCCAAGTATGACACACACTACCAAGCTACAGAACATTAATCCTTCACTCTTTCTCTCACAACCCCCCCTCCCTCTTATCTGTGCTATGACCACCTTCCCCTTTGTACTGTCTCAGTAGGACAAACTCTCCCTCGCTCTGCTTTCATTACTTCAGTAGGTTAAACTCCCTCGCTCTGCTTTCATTCCTTCAGTAGGACAAACTCTCCCTCGCTCTGCTTTCATTCCTTCAGTAGGACAAACTCTCCCTCGCTCTGCTTTCATTCCTTCAGTAGGACAAACTCTCCCTCGCTCTGCTTTCATTCCTTCAGTAGGACAAACTCTCCCTCGCTCTGCTTTCATTCCTTCAGTAGGACAAACTCTCCCTCGCTCTGCTTTCATTCCTTCAGTAGGACAAACTCTCCCTCGCTCTGCTTTCATTCCTTCAGTAGGACAAACTCTCCCTCGCTCTGCTTTCATTCCTTCAGTAGGACAAACTCCCTCGCTCTGCTTTCATTCCTTCAGTAGGACAAACTCTCCCTCGCTCTGCTTTCATTCCTTCAGTAGGACAAACTCTCCCTCGCTCTGCTTTCATTCCTTCAGTAGGACAAACTCTCCCTCGCTCTGCTTTCATTCCTTCAGTAGGACAAACTCTCCCTCGCTCTGCTTTCATTCCTTCAGTAGGACAAACTCTCCCTCGCTCTGCTTTCATTCCTTCAGTAGGACAAACTCTCCCTCGCTCTGCTTTCATTCCTTCAGTAGGACAAACTCTCCCTCGCTCTGCTTTCATTCCTTCAGTAGGACAAACTCTCCCTCGCTCTGCTTTCATTCCTTCAGTAGGACAAACTCTCCCTCGCTCTGCTTTCATTCCTTCAGTAGGACAAACTCGCTCTGCTTTCATTCCTTCAGTAGGACAAACTCGCTCTGCTTTCATTCCTTCAGTAGGACAAACTCGCTCTGCTTTCATTCCTTCAGTAGGACAAACTAACCCCCGCTCTGCTCTCGAAACTACAATATTCTTTGATTTTCTGAAACATGGCTCTCGGACAAGACACATGACTATCCGACTATCCAACTCAATGGATTCTCCATTCACCAGGCGGACAGGACAGTGGAGTCAGGGAAATCAAGGGGGGAGGGTTTTGCTCCAGCTCGATGTGTCGACCCACTGTTCACCCGTCTTGGAATTCCTGATGGTCAAATGCTGACCCTTCTTTCTCCTGAGGTACTTTTCAGCTGTTATCGTGAATGTTGTATACATTTCACCTCGGGATAATAAAAATAACACGCCGGCCCTTAACGAACTGTACAAGGCTTTGCACCAGCAAGGAAACCTATATCCAGGGGGTGCTTTTCTGGTTGTCGGTGATATTAATTCCCATCACGAAAACACGTGATGCCCAACTTCCATCAACACATCTCCAACGACACTAGGGGTGATAAAGTCCTAGACCACTGTTATTCTACCCACAAGCAAGCATGTAAGGCCCTTCCTCATCCGCCATTTGACAAATCCGATCATGACTGCGTTCTCCTGTTTCCTGTTTACTAGCATAAACTCAAACAGGAAGTACCCATGACACGCTCAGTTAAGAAATGGTCACCAGAATCAAAGATTATGCTACATGTCTGCTTTGCTACCGCTGATTGGAATGTGTTTAGAGACTCCGCCGACAACATTGACAACCTAACCACCTCTGGCACCCTTCTTCATTAGAAGATTTATCGGTGATGTTGCCCCACTGTGAGGGTTCGCGGCTTCCCCAATCAAAAGCCCTGGATTACCACTGAGGTTGGCGCTAAAATAAAGGCCATGGCTACCGCACACAGCGCTATCGTAGACAACCCTGAGGCTACGGCCAAGGACAGGAATGACTAAGAAGTCCCGCTATGCCCTCCTCAGTCGTCAAACGAGCCAAAAGACAATCACACTACACGGGCTCCGACGCCCGCCGCATGTGACTGGGACTACAGTCCATTACGGATTGCAAAGGATGACCTTACCGTGATCTGCCCAACGATGCCTTTCTACTAGACTAACTCAATGCATTTTATACACGCTTTGACAACAACATTGTGAGGGCTGTCACCAACCCAGAGGATTGGGTGATTTCACACATTGACTACTGCCCTGTAGCAATCACTTGTGTAATCATGAAGTGCTTTGAGAGGCTGGTCATGGCACACATTAACTCCACCGTCCCAGACACCCTAGACACACTCCAATTTGCATACCACCCCAACAGATCCATATGTGACACTATCTCCATTTTTCTCCACACTGCCCTGAGTATTTTGTTAATTGACTAAAGCTCAGCGTTCAACACCATTGTCCCCTCCATGTTCGTCACCAAGCTACGGACTCTGGGTCTGAACGCCTCCCGCTGCAACTGGTTCCTGGCTCCTGGCCAAGCCCAGGTGGTAAGGGTAGGCAACATCACCTCTGCCAAGCTGGCCCTCAACACAGGGGCCCCACTTGGGTGTGTGCTTAGTCCCCTCCTGTACTCCCTGTTCACCCACGACTGCGTGGCCACGCACGACTCCAACACCATCATCAAGTTTGCTGACGACATGACGGTGGTAGGCCTGATCACCGGTAGTGTGGTGTGGTGTGGTGCCAGAAAAACAACCTCTCCCTCAACGTCAGTAAGACCAAGGAGCTGATTGGGTACAACGGGAAAGGCTGTAGGAGGTTAAAATAGTTTGGCCCTCGTATCCTCAAAGTTCTACAGCTGTATCATTGAGAGCATTTTGACTGGCTGCATCACTGCCTGGTATGGAAATAATACTGCCCTCGATCGCATGGCGCTACAGAGGGTGGTGCAGACAGCTCAGTACATCACTGCCTGGTATGGAAATAATACTGCCCTCGATCGCATGGCGCTACAGAGGGTGGTGCAGACAGCTCAGTACATCACTGCCTGGTATGGAAATAATACTGCCCTCGATCGCATGGCGCTACAGAGGGTGGTGCAGACAGCTCAGTACATCACTGCCTGGTATGGAAATAATACTGCCCTCGATCGCATGGCGCTACAGAGGGTGGTGCAGACAGCTCAGTACATCACTGCCTGGTATGGAAATAATACTGCCCTCGATCGCATGGCGCTACAGAGGGTGGTGCAGACAGCTCAGTACATCACTGCCTGGTATGGAAATAATACTGCCCTCGATCGCATGGCGCTACAGAGGGTGGTGCAGACAGCTCAGTACATCACTGCCTGGTATGGAAATAATACTGCCCTCGATCGCATGGCGCTACAGAGGGTGGTGCAGACAGCTCAGTACATCACTGCCTGGTATGGAAATAATACTGCCCTCGATCGCATGGCGCTACAGAGGGTGGTGCAGACAGCTCAGTACATCACTGCCTGGTATGGAAATAATACTGCCCTCGATCGCATGGCGCTACAGAGGGTGGTGCAGACAGCTCAGTACATCACTGCCTGGTATGGAAATAATACTGCCCTCGATCGCATGGCGCTACAGAGGGTGGTGCAGACAGCTCAGTACATCACTGCCTGGTATGGAAATAATACTGCCCTCGATCGCATGGCACTACAGAGGGTGGTGCAGACAGCTCAGTACATCACTGCCTGGTATGGAAATAATACTGCCCTCGATCGCATGGCGCTACAGAGGGTGGTGCAGACAGCTCAGTACATCACTGCCTGGTATGGAAATAATACTGCCCTCGATCGCATGGCGCTACAGAGGGTGGTGCAGACAGCTCAGTACATCACTGCCTGTTATGGAAATAATACTGCCCTCGATCGCATGGCGCTACAGAGGGTGGTGCAGACAGCTCAGTACATCACTGGGGCCGAGATCCCTGCCATCCAGGACATCTATATCAGGTGGTGTTTTAGGAATGTCCTGAAAGTTGTTAGACTCGACCCAAGCCATAGACTATCCTCTCTGCTTCCACACGGCAAGTGGTACAGGTGCAGTGTTCAAAGCTGTCATCAAGACAACGGGAGGCTACTTTTTAACAATCTCAAATATCAAATATATTTTGATTTGTTTAACACTTTTTTTTTTGGTTACTGCATGATTCAATATGTGTTATTTCATAGTTTTGATGTCTTCACCATTATTCTACAATGTAGACAATAGTAAAAAATGTAAACACTTGAATGAGTAGGTGTGTCCAACCTTTTGACTGGTACTGTACATGTTGACCGCCGTCACTCCAGTATCCCAGCACATTGTAAATATGGTATTGGAACTGCGCCTGTATATGGTATGCTTGCTTGCTTGTTTACTTCATATTTCTTATTTCTCGTGTTTTTGTTCTAGTATTATGTTGTTATTAATTATTGCATTGTTGCGTTTTGAGTTTGCAAGAAAGGCTTGTGCATGTGACATTACAACTTGAAACTTAACTTTCATTCCTTCGGTAGGTTAAACTCTCCCTCCCTCGCTCTCTCTTACTTTCACTCTGTCAACATATTAGTCGTAATCTGGCGGTAACCAGCTCGTGTGTGTGTGTGTGTGTGTGTTGCAGGCTGTTCTGGAGCGAGCGTAAGATCACTAAGGCCAGAGAGTGGTTCCTGAGGACAGTGAAGATTGAGCCAGACCTGGGAGATGCCTGGGCCCTCTTCTACAAGTTTGAGATGCAACACGGCACTGAGGTGTGTGTGTGTGTGTGTGTGTGTGTGTGTGTGAATGAGCTTGTATGTGTGTGGGTGGCTCTGTGTTGTTCTATGGTGTCTCACATTCTCTCTCTCTCTCTCTCTCTCTCTGTGTCCCCTGTAGGAGCAGCAGGAAGAGGTGCGTAAGCGGTGTGAGAACGCTGAGCCGCGTCACGGGGAGCTGTGGTGTGCCGAGTCCAAACATGTCCTCTACTGGCAGAAGAAGATAGGAGAGATCCTCACACAGGTCGCTTCCAAGATAAAAAACACCTTCTAAAGTTGGACAGACAGACACTGTGTGTGTTATGGATCTGTTTCTATGACTCCGTGCCCCTCTGTCCATTAACCAGTGACACACACCTCAAGTTCTCTCCTTTCAAAGTCTGTGGTAGGGAGTAGCAGCATAATTGCAGTCTTCGGGGACACACTTGCCTGGTCTGAGGAGTGGACTATGGTTCACTATTAGTACAGAATATTTGCATATTTACAGTGTTATACAATGTATGCAGAGTTGTTTTTAAAGCACATTGCTGTTGGGAAAATGAAAACAGGATATTTTGTTGAACTTCATTTTTTATGGAATTGTGAAATAAAATGTCCTTCAATTGAATCTGCAAGGATATTCTTGGAGCAGACTTAGTTACCTGATACCAGCTCTGTAAAGAAGTTAATGCGACCATTAGTTTGACCATGGTATTGTTTTTTTTTACTCTTCTGTAATTTGTTTGACCGAGATATACACCGTAAATAGTTAGTCATGATTCATTGCTTGTGTATGTCTTACGACTGTTTAAAACCGCTCCGGAGGATTCCTCAATAAAAAACAAACTGAAAATCAACCATTTAATTGCCTTGGATATCAGATCTCTTCTTAAGAAAACAAGCATCTTCCAAGATCTGTATGTGGCATGACAATATTGGTGAGATGAGTCGGCTCAAGATCACACATTTTATTTGTCACATGCTTCATAAACAACCGGTGTAGACTAACGAGGAAATGCTTACTTACGGGTCCTTGTCCAACAATGCAAAGCTAATTTAAGTCTATTGATGCACCTGCGTCAATCTAAGTAACATAATAAAAAATCGCCATAAATCCATGAGTTTAAACTAGAGATATGAGTTTTTGCATGTGCAGTGTCTCAATCCACCGCATCAGTGTTACCCTTTTGCATGTGCAGTGTCTCAATCCACCGCATCAGTGTTACCCTTTTGCATGTGCAGTGTCTCAATCCACCGCATCAGTGTCACCCTTTTGCATGTGCAGTGGAAAGTGGCCGAGCTACAGCAGTGTTTGTCAGACCATGAGACATCCCAAAAATTGGTATTCTCACAAATGTTCGGCTTACAAACTATTATGACCACTCCATGGAAAGGGGAGACACCCATGAACGCAATGGCCTTCTCTGTTTTAGTCTACGACCTCCACAAGTGTCACAGGACTTGTGTGAAGGGGAAGGGAATCCATACAAACCACCTAGTATGGAGGTCGTTTTGTGGCAACAAAAGGGGTTAAATGTGTCATATTTCTTAGATATGACACTCTTCAAAACCCTATTCCTTATCATACATTTTTGGCTGTCCTTTGCCATTTCTGAATGTGTTATTCAATATTTTATTTAGAATTATTTTGATACCTAAAGGGGCCCTAAACTTCAAAATCAAATAGCTAAATGATCCATGGTATGGCCATCTAAAAACAATTCCATGTGTTAGCTTAGTAACCACCCCCCCTTTAAAGCATGGGTTTGAGGTAGCTATGTACAAATAGGTAGGCTAAAGTGACTAGGCAACAGGATAGATAGAAAGTAGCAGCAGCAGCATATGTGATGAGTGTGTGTGTGGTCCATATTCGTGTGTGGGAAGAGTTAGTACACAAAGGGTCAACGCAGCTAGTCCGGCCAGCCATTCAATTAGCTATTTAGCAATCTTTTGGCTTGGGGGTAGAAGCTGTTCAGGGTCCGGTTGGTTCCAAACTAGGTGCACTGGTACTGTTTGCTGTGCGGTAGCAGAGAATGGTCTATGGCTTGGTTGGCTGGAGTCTTTGACCATTTTTGGGGCCTCCCTCTGACATCGCATCCCTCCAATAGAAACATCCACATAAAGTCTGTAAATAGGGCGTTTGGGCCACCACGAGACAGAACAGCTTCAATGCACCTTGGCATAGATTCTACAACTGTCTGGAACTCTATTGGAGGGATGCGACACTATTCTTCCAAGAGAAATTATCCAGGTGAATGCCTGCCTCAGACCACTTGGAGAACATAAAGTCCTCCCAAGTCACTTTATACACACAAGATCTCTGCTAAACATAGAATCACATGGTGATCTATCTCTCTGGGACCTCCAATATCTTCAGAACGAAGTTGACAACAAATACAAAGTTGCCATTGTCTTTGCAATTGATACAAACAAGCGACATACCGAGATGACTGCATCAATCTAATTAACATAAAACAAACATCCCCATCAAAATCCATCTGTTGAAGCTAGAGATGTTTTTTGTATGGACTCCGTCTCAATCTACCGCATTCGCCTATGTCGGTCTTTCGCATCTGCTGTGGAAAGTGGTAGAGCTACAGTAGTAATGTTTGTCAGAGCAGGAGACGAAGACCTCTGTAGTGTCCGAACGGTTTGGGCTACAAACTAATATGACCCCAAACGGAAAGGGAGACTCACAAACACCATGATATTCTCCGTTTTACTCTATGATCCCACAAGTGTTACAGGACTCATACGAAGGTAACCGCATACTGGTTAAAACATTTTATGGAAGGGGTTAAATGTGTGTTTAAAAAATATTTACTGACCTTTCTTATATCTCCTATAAGACAGACACTTCAAACATGCATGATTTCTTTTTGGACTGTTTTGACATTTCTGAATAGAACCCTCCCAAAGGTTCAGACAGTTTACAATATAAACAGTAGGCTAAAGGCCTATTTCAATCATATTGAAATACATTTCATGTTCAATCAAGTTCTATTCATCTACTTGTAGGCTACTGTCTGCCATGTGTCACAATATATGGTTTGGAGATGACACAGCATAATACAGACAGAAGCATGTCTGTTCTACGAAATACATTCACAGATATTTGTAATTCTCTGTTACGCTGTGTGTACTGAAGTGACATGCATGATTGTCGCTGACACTATGACTTTCAGATGAAGGGAATGAAATAGTCTGTAATGTGCATCACTGCAGCTCTCAACTCACACAGCGGTGTCGCTTCTGGCAAAGTCATTCAAAGTGTTATACTTTATCACTCAGGATGGAACTTTCCAGTGCTACTATTTTTGCCATGTGATGTTAGTATAACAAAATCAGATCA
This sequence comes from Oncorhynchus kisutch, assembly GCF_002021735.2. NCBI lineage: Eukaryota > Metazoa > Chordata > Actinopteri > Salmoniformes > Salmonidae > Oncorhynchus > Oncorhynchus kisutch. Next base: position 30,917,170 of record NC_034197.2, read on the forward strand.
CCCCAAAATAGAATAGTTGACCTATTTACCTATATGGCTTGTGGTTGTTGTGATCAATATTCCTCTCAAGGCACATTCAAGTTGCTAGAATCATGGAAGGGAAACATTCTGACCCTGCAGTCAATGCTCTACAAATCTTCATGTATTTGGAAAGCTGGGGATGCCAGTTTTCCATTGCTACCACATTTATCTCTCTACTCCTTCAATTGTGCATGTGGCTTTGTTTACAGCGATCCGTAAGGTTCTAAATCTCTGCAACACAAGTTCCTATGAAGACCTTGTACTGTATCTACAAGATTCTGACTTGGGCCAATGAAGGACTGTAGTTGAATCGGACCAGAGGATGACTTGTTCGATGGGCAGGGTGAGTTCTGCTTGGAGGACACTGGCCAGCTGAGCCCCAGTAAGTGCAGCACTCAGCCCCAAGCGTGGCGTTGACAGCTGTTTCTTTGGTGCAACGCGAGACCTGGCCAGAATGAAAGAAATGTGCATCTGCTTCTGGTCATCCACAGTCTGCATGTAGGCAACAGAGCCATATGATCTCTATGACGCATCACAGAATATGTGGAGGTCTCTGGTTGACTTTGGATTGTCAGCATATGGTGGTACGTAAGTTCTGGTGAGTTCCATCTGGACAAGGTCAGGAATCTCTTGTTCCCAGAAAAGCCATCTGTCTAGCAGGCTCTGAAGTTGAATGGGCTCATCCCAAACTATCCCTTCTTTCCACAGGTCCTGGGCGAGTACCTTGGCTCGGGTTGTGAAAGGCACGATGTAGCCTAGTGGGTGGTATTGACGGGCAAGCATGCTGTAGATATTCCTCATTGTAGGTTTTGAGAGCTACACAATGTGGTGCTTATATCTCAAGGAGTCTCTGAGGCAGTTTCAACGTTGCCAAAGGGGTTGGTTCCTGGAGGTCCGTGCTACTTTGGGAAAGCTACAGTTCACTGCTTTCTGATCTAGCCTTGGGCAGTATGTGCTCGATGACAGCCGGTACATTGCTGGCCCAACGGTGTATCTAAAAGCCTATAGTATGGAGCAATTGCCGCAGTACATTAACAAGGTTTCTTGCTTCATCGGCAGAGGGGATGTCACTACTTACAGCTACGGCATGTTGACAGAATCTGAGCAGGACAGGGATGGTCCCAAGGTTGGTCCAGGGAGGAGAAGGTCATTGAGTGACTGTCCTTTATGCTGGAACGAACAGTTAAACACAATCCTATCTTTTCCATTGTGATGTACAATATAGTAGGTATAAACAAGGACTCAGTAGATCGTTCAGCTACCTCAGGTGGCACCAGTGACACGTAGCCTACCGTCTGAAGCTTCTTTATCTCCTGGCAGTACACCTCTGCGCGTTTTGGGTCTCTGGCGAGTATGTGGAAAGCTGCTCGTCGAGCATCTCATTCCAAAATCATGGGCATTAATATAGAGTTGGTCCCCCCTTTGCTGCTATAGCAGCCTCCACTATTCTGGGAAGGCTTTTGACTAGATGTTAGAACATTGCTGCGGGGACTTGCTTCCATTCAGCCACTAGAGCATTAGTGAGGTCGGGCACTGATGTTGGATGATTAGGCCTGGCTCACAGTCGGTGTTCGAATTTATCCCAAAGGTGTTTGATGGGGTTGAGGTCAGGGCTCTGTGTAGGCCAGTCAAGTTCTTCCACACCAATCTCAACAAACCTTTTCTGTATGGACCTCACTTTGAGCACAGGGGCAGTGTCGTGCTGAAACAGGAAAGGGCCTTCCCCAAACTGTTGCCACAAAGTTGGAACCACAGAATAGTCTAGAATGTCATTGTATGCTGTAGCGTTAATATTTCCATTCACTGGAACTAACTAAGGTGCATAGCCAGAACCATGAAAAACCACCCCAGACCATTATTCCTCCTCCACCAATCTTTAGGCACATAGCATCCTCCTGGCATCCACCAAACCCAGATACATCTGTTGGTCTGCCAGATAGTGAAGTGTGATTCATCACTCCAGAGAACATGTTTCCACTGCTCCAGAGTCCAATAGTGGTGAGCTTTACACCACTCCAGCCGACGCTTGGCATTGCGCATGGTGATCTTAGGCTTGTGTGCGGCTGCTCGGCCATGCAAACCCATTTCATGAAGCTCCCGATGAACAACTTTTGTGCTGACGTTGCTTCCAGAGGTAGTTTGGAACTCGATAGTGAGTGCTGTAACTGAGGACAGACAGTTTTACGTGCTACGTGTTTCAGCACTCGGCGGTCCTATTCTGTGATCCTATGTGGCCTACCACTTCACGGCCGAGCCGTTGGTGCTCCTAGACGTTTCCACTCCACAATAACAGCACTTACAGTTGACCGGGGTGCCCCTAGCAGTGCTGAAATTTGATGTACTGACTTGTTGGAAAGGTGGCATCCTATGACGGCCATTCTACCGCCAATGTTTGTGTATGGAGACTTGGCTGTGTGCTCAATTTTATACACCTGTCAGCAACGGGTGTGGCTGAAATAGCCGAATCCACTAATTCGAAGGGTTGTCGACATACTTTTGTATATATAATATAGTGTCTTCTTTTTCCTCCAAATGAAAATGTGGATTTAAAAAAATCCAAAGAATATCTCTTTAAAATTACATTTTTGTGAGAATCACCCAAAAAACACTAAGTAGTCTGTTTGTGTGCATTCGGGCTCTGGATGTAAGCACAATGCGAGATGAAGTGGACAGTGTGTCTGGACACTGATATAAGATCAGTTTGGCATTTCACCCATAATGTTCTGGGTTGGGATTTGCTGATTCCATCTGTGCCTAAAGTAAACGTTCCAGTACTGACTGGACATAAACATTCTTTAATCCAACCACACATCATTGCAGCCCTCCCAACCAGACTGACTCATCAAGGACTTTACCAAGTACCACGACCTTTTAGACAAAAACCTGTTTTAGACAAAAACCTCCGCCAAGTGAAGCAAGTGGATCTTCCAGCAAGACTATAAAAAACCCAAACATAAAATCCACAAAGAGATGGTTCATTCACCACAAAATCAACATTTTGCAATGGCCACCTCAGTCTCCGGACTTGACTCCCATTTAAAAACCTGTGGTTTGAGTATAATTTTTCAGTCCATAAGCACAGACGAAGGATATCAATGATCTGGAAAGATTCTGTATATAGAAATTGTCTAAGATCCCTCCCATGTGTCCTCCATTCTCATCAAGCATTTTAGAAAAATACTCGTATCATTATCCTCGAGCTTGCAAGGTGAGGGTACTTTTAAAAATATATTTTTTACTTACTTGTTAAACAAAATCTCTTTCTCTGATTAATTGTGTAAGTATAAAATAACATAATTTGTCAGTTTTTTTAGCATACAATATAGCTCAGTACTTGTATTATTTATTTATTGTATTTTTTGCTAATCTTTATCAAGGGATCAAATCATTTGGGACCCCACTGTATATAATAATAATAATAATAATAATATATGCCATTTAGTAGACGCTTTTTTGCATTAATTTGACATTCTTTTGTATATAGACTTGAATGTAACAGTTTGAATGGAACAGTTTGAATGCAACGGTTAGTAATGTAACAGTTTGAAAGCAACAGTTTCAGCATTATTATACTATTACGCACGACAGTTTTCCAGAACTATTTTAAGGTCTCCAAAGTGTACATAGCCTAGCCCGCTGATTGGGGAGCATCTAACCTAAACCTGTCAACGTTGCTCCCCTGCTCCTATAATCTCTCCAACGAAACCGAAAGAAACCAAAAAGGTGATTGATTGATCGTGGAAATTGTCCCCGACTTGATGGGACTGGAGTTTGCTGAAATCCTAAGCCCACCGCTAGCAATCCATGACAGAGAGGGAAACTAGAGACGCCAGTAGGATTTCGGCGATGTTGGGTAACCACGGAACTTCGGAAAAATCACTGCACATCCTGGGTCCGCTTGCCAACGCGTTGACTTTACCCATGAAAGCGTTTTTAAACACCCAAATAGGCTACTAACCTTTTGGATACAATGTACACAGCCCGATCACGAATAACTCCCGCAGCTCCTGCTGGCTCCCGATGACACGGATTTGCTTGTCTGAAGATCACCCTATAGAAAATGATAAATGGTAGGTGGCCATTCCCTTCTGACATGTGATGCATACTTGCGTAACGATGGGTGCTGTCCTAGATCAATGGAAAGCACACTTGGAGATGGGGTCCATTCATGTAGATAAAACCAACTAATGTTATAGTGTTTTCTCTCTGTTCTGAACTGTTGCATGTTGAATAGTTTGATCATGATTAAATATAGACATATACTTACAGTTTATGTCGTGCGCCCAAGAATAACCTTTCAATTACGCGCATTGCGCGCAGGACGCATTCCATATTAAATCTACAAATAATGAATGTGAAATAAAACAAGCTGACTGGCAGGTATGTGTTAACTCACACACTACTTGATTTTTCAGTATGTGAACGGGCGTGTGCTCCGTAGCGTCGTGGTGTTTCTGCTGTTGGGTGTCTCCTACAGTAAGCGCAGGTGCAACTACACGGATATACTCAGCACGTACAGAGAACTAATCTTCGTTGAACTTCAGAATTTGGTATGTGGGCCATCAGATCGTTGAAAGTGTGTTAATGTTGTTCACAAGATCAAAGTGGCTTTATCTCAAACATAACTATTAGTTGTGTCTTTATTCATTTATTCTACCTGTTATATTGACTATGGAAAATGGCAGATGCAAAATTCACACTTCAGAAAAACGTATTCCATACGTCGGGCACTAGCTTGAGCCTACACAAATATTACGCAGGGCAAGTCTGTACAGTGGAATACTTGTTTTTGACTGCCTTCACTGATTTGTTATGAATACTATATCCTTTAAAAACATGTATATCCCTTTATTGTCTAACAGACATGTGTGTTTTCTTGGAACAGAATCTGACAGGCACTTTTGACACACCCAAAGAGAGGGACCATTGTCCCTCAGGAAAGGTAGTGTGTGTGTGTGTGTGTTTGGTTTTACTATCCTTATGGGGACTAGGAGTCCACACAAGGATAGTAAAACAATGAAAATTGTCAGTGTCATTTTGCAGGTCCCCACAAGGAAAAATTATATTTTAGGCTTAAATTAGTTTTAGATTTGGGGTTATGGTTAAGGTTAGGGTTAGTTTAAGGGTTAGGGAAAATTGGATGTTGAATGGAAATCAATTGTTTGCTCCCCACAGGGATAGTAAAACAAATGTGTGTGTGTGTTTGTTTGTGTGTCAGTTTCAGCACCATGGACAGGGGATGTAGCTAATATGCCCCTCTGTGAAAACAATTACCCCTTGCCTTATACTCCAATTACAACTTTGTTTGTTTGAGTGATTGATTGAATGAATGATTGATTGAATGAATGTATGAAATAAAAATGTGAATTGCAGATGACAACACATCATTGTACAAAATGTATTTCCAACGTGTATCTCTTATTTGAAAGTATGCCTAATAATTCACTGTTTTCCCATGCTTCATTATGGCAGCTGCAGCATGTGTTGCGCTCCATCCATGGTATGACGGAGCAATTCCTGTGTCAGGGCTGGGATCAGGAACACGGGGGGGGCAGCAGAGAGCAGCGGGCCATGAAGAAGCCAGTGGAGATGATGGCAGTGCTGATCAGACAGAACTGCAGGCACACTGACCTGGTGAGGCTGCTTTAAAGACAGGGCTAGGTTTCACTATGGTTCTGGCGAATGCTTTTTGTTACTTACGATACATTTTTTAATAATGATAGTTAATGTGTATAAATGATGTATATCAGTCAACGACGATGTAATGAGATGAGACGGATCCTCAATGCTTTGCCTTTGCTTTCTTTAAGGTGAGGAAACAGAAGAGAACAGCGCTGTGTGTGACTGCCCAGAGGACGAAGGGAAAGAACAGGAAGAGGATGAGACTCATCAGGGCACTGATAAACTGTTGGCAGAAGCTGCAGAGTTTGTACACACCCACAAAATAATTTGAAAAAACGATGTTTTTATTTTTTATCAAAATTGTTTCAAAAAAGCTTATTTTGTAGAGTAGAATGACAGTTTGTATGTCAGGCATAGGCCTCTGTTTATGACCTTTTACTTCTTCTCTGTACAGTCCCACATGTATAAGCTATAGGTCACCATAGATCAGGGATGGGCCACTTTGATGTGGGCGGGGGCCACAAAAAACCCGAACTGATCATGCTTACTATAAGTTTAGATAGCTAGCCGCTAGACTAACTTGCCAATCTAAAAAGGTTTACCTGACTTGGGCTAATTAAGTGACTGCTGATGCACAACCACATGTTGAAATTGCACCTTGTGTAATCTATTATTCTAACTCTCAACAGTAAGTTGAGACCCGACTGAGTTCCCCCCATTAATTATGGTTGTTGGAGGATGGTTTTACAATGCAGTGAAGATATTTACTTGTAATACCTTGGTGCACACACATTTTTATAACTCTTAGCTATCTCACAATCCAGTTTTTGTGAAACCGATAGATACATTTGTTGTTCTATGAAATGTATTCAAGATGCCCACTGATAAAGGTTTCTTAAACTGCATCATTGGTTGTTCATTCCTGTAATGATCGAAACATGGGCCATTACTAGAGACCTATTGTTTAGTTCTCTTGTTATAAGAAATTGTTAACAAAATGGACAAAAAACAAGAAACTCCCCAAGTTGCATAACTTCCAGAACGTTTCTCATTTTAGGTTTTTGTTTCTGTGGGGACAGATATTCCACATGCACAGTCATGTTTACATGAACTCTAGCACTGTTAGTGCTATCTTGGATCCTTGGGACGTCCATACCATAAACTTAACCCTAACCATTTTAAATGTCTACTTCAATATGGTCATACCAAGGATCATTTAGCTATTTGATTTACAATTTTAGAACCCCTTAAGGTATCAAAACATTTTTGTTTGATGAAACATTGAATTTGTCTTTACTGCTATTAGCCCACAGAAACACGTTGACCAACAGCTTCATACATAGATTAGCAGTAAGAAAATACATTGTAAAGGAATGTCTGTCCTATATCTGAGACATATAAGAATGATCAGGACACAAATATATATTTGTTTTTTCTACATGTATTTAACCTCGTATTTTAGGCACTAAACAATCTCCATATATTTCCATTCATTTTGTTCACTGGTACCCATACAAAGAACTGATATCGCTAATTTAACGGGCCACAGATTTTGATGGGGATTTTACTATTACGCTAAATCACGCTAAATCGACTCTAGGGGGTTTTGAGCACTGGATACAAATCAGTATTCGACTTCCATCCGTCAGTTCACATACATGAAAGCCGGTCACTAGGGGGCAATAGTGACCGTTTTTACCTTCAATTAGGTTTTTGATTTTGCTAGAGCTGTGTGGACAGGGATGGCAGGTGTATGTAGCTATCTGTGTCTTAGTTCAAAGGTTGCAAGTACGAATACAGCAATAGAAGGTTACTTTTGAGAGTTTTGTTTTAAGCCTATCACAAACCTTTACTCTTACGTGGATCATTCGGAGTTAATGCCTAACATAATCATCTGCCTTTGATTCCGAAGGTTGTAAATTCGAATCCAGCAATATAAAGTTGTTTTTGAGATTTTTGTTTAAAGCCTATCCCAAACCTTAACCCTTACCTTACCATTCAGAGTTAATGTCTAAACTTAACCCTTACAATTTCAGAGATAATGGCTAAACCTAACCTTAAACACTTAGAAACTTGACATTTGCAACATCTTCAAAATTTGACGTTTGAGAAACATTGATGAATGATAAATCCTGAGGTGGCATGGGGGTTGTTTGAGGAGGGGGCAACCCTGGTTGTTATGGAGCGTTCCCGAGGGCACAGAGCTCGTTATAAACTACAAGAGCTGGCAGGTCGGATCTTGCTTCCAGGGGGTGAAGATGATCCCACCAGGCCTCCACTTCCTCCACTACTGTTCCTCCAACGCACCAGACCATGGAACAGGCCCTAAAAAAGGCCTCTGAAAGAGCGAGATCTGTCTGGCCAACTGGGACCCCAAAGAGGAGGATCTGGACATCTCTGCCTCCCAGAATGAAGAGGAGGTGGGCTGGGTCTGGGTGGGCCTACAAGACCTGGACCCTTTCCTGGGCCCCTAACAGTACGAGCTGATGTACAAATGTGTCTCCCTAACTGCCTGGGTGAACCAGGAGCTAGCCACAAGGTTGCAGCATCTCCTGGGTTGTATGTGTGCCATCAACAACCTAATCCCATAACTTTAGCTCAAACACCAAGACCCGTGAGGAACAGAATATAGTGTGCTTAAACTAATAACACACAAATGATTGTATTTTTCTTGTCTATATTGAATACATCCTTTAAACTTTCACAGTGTAGGTTGGAAAAAGTATGTGAACCCCTAGGCTAATGACTTCTCCAAAAGCTACAGTGCCTTGCAAAAGTATTCATCCCTGTCAGAGTGTGTGCAACTGGTAGGAAGTCAGGTGCAGGAAAGCAGAGGTGAGTGAACAGGCACACTTTATTCAGGCAGAGGAAAACAGATGGACGCAATCTGCTTCACAACACTCCGGCCCAAGGGAAAAAGCGATAGCGCACAAATACACAAATAGGTACAAATAACAAAACCACGGGTTACAACAATACCCTGCACAAAACCACGGGTTACAACAATACCCTGCACAAAACCACGGGTCACAACAATACCCTGCACAAAACCACGGGTTACAACAATACCCTGCACAAAACCACGGGTTACAACAATACCCTGCACAAAACCACGGGTTACAACAATACCCTGCACAAAACCACGGGTTACAACAATACCCTGCACAAAACCACGGGTTACAACAATACCCTGCACAAAACCACAGATTACAACAATACCCTGCACAAAACCACAGATTACAACAATACCCTGCACAAAACCACGGGTTACAACAATACCCTACACAAAACCACGGGTTACCACAATACCCTGCACAAAACCACAGATTACAACAATACCCTGCACAAAACCACGGGTTACAACAATACCCTGCACAAAACCACGGGTTACAACAATACCCTGCACAAAACCACGGGTTACAACAATACCCTGCACAAAACCAGCCTGAAGCATCACACACGTAACGAATGAACAATACCACACACAGACATGGGGGGAACAGAGGATAATATACACGTAGAGTAATGAGGGGATGTAACCAGGTGTGCGGGAAAACAAGACAAAACAAAACAAAACAGGAACACACACAAAACACCAGCGGAACCCATCCAACTTGAAGGAGCTGGAGCAGTTTTGCCTTGAAGAATGGGCAAAACTCCCAGTGGCTAGATGTGCCAAGCTTACAAAGACATACCCCAAGTGACTTGCAGCTGTAATTGCTACAAAAGGTGAGTCACCTTACAGTATATTGACTTTTTGCATCTTCAATGTGGTAGGCATGTTGTGTAAATCAAATAATACAAACCTCCCCCAAAATCTATTTTAATTCCAGGTTGTAAGGCAAAATAGGAAAAATGCCAAGGGGGTGAATACTTTCGCAAGCCACTGTAATTGGAGTCAGGAGTCAGCATTTCTGGAGTCCAATCAATGAGACGAGATTGGAGATGTTGGTTAGAGCTGCCTTACCTTATTAAAAAACACAAAACAAATTTGACTTTGCTATTCACAAGAAGCATTGCCTGATGTGAACCATGCTTTGAACAAAAGAGATCTCAGAAGACCTAAGATAAAGAATTGTTGACTTGCATGAACCTGCAAAGGGTTACACAAGTATCTCTAAAAGCCTTGATGTTCATCTGTCCACGATAAGACAAATTGTCTATAAATGGAGAAAGTTCAGCACTGTTGTTGCTCTCCCAGGAGTGGCCGTCCTGCAAACATCACAGTGTAGAATGCTGAAGTGTCAGCTAAAGACTTCCAGAAATCTCTGGAACATGTTAACATCTCTGTTAATGAGTCTACGATACGTAAAACACTAAACACGAATGGTGTTCATGGGAGGACCCCACGGGAGATGCCACTGCTGTCCAAAACAAACCACTGCTGCATGACTGAAGTTTGCAAAAGTGCACCTGGATGTTCCACAGCGCTACTGGCAAAATATTCTGTGGACAGATGAAACTACAGTTGAGTTGTTTGGAAGGAACACACAACACTATGTGTGGAGAAAAAAAGGCACAGCACACCAACATCAAAACCTCATCCCAACTGTAAAGTATGGTGGAGGGAGCATCATGGTTTGAGGCTGCTTTGCTGCCTCAGGGCCTGGACAGCTTGTTATCATTGACGGAAAAATGAATTCCCAAATTTATCAACAATAAAAAATAAAAAATAAATAAGTAACCTTTATTTGAGCAAGAGAATGTTAGGCTATCTGTCCACCAATTGAAGCTCAACAGAAGTTTGGTGATGCAACAGGACAACGACCCAAAACACAGAAGAAAATCAACAACAGATTGGCTTCAACAGAAGAAAATACGCCTTCTGGAGTGGCCCAGTCAGAGTCCTGACCTCAACCCAATTGAGATGCTGTGGCATGATCTCAATAGAGCATCCCAAGTATGTTGTGGAACTGAAACAGTTTTGTAAAGAGGAATGGTCCAAAATTCCTCCTACATGTCTGATCCGCATCTACAGAAAATGTTTGGTTGAGGTTATTGCTGCCGAAGGCGGGTCAACCAGTTATTAAATCCAAGGGTTCACATACTTTTCCCACCCTGCACTGTGAATGTTTACACGGTGTGTTCAATAAAGACATGAAAACATATAATTGCTTGTGTGTTATTAGTTTAAGCAGACTGTGTTTGTCTATTGTTGTGACCTAGATGAAGATCAGATAACATTTTATTACCAATTTATGCAGAAATCTTAGATTTATTTCCAAAGGGTTAACATACTTTTTCTTGCCACTTTATGCCCTGGACATTCTGTTGGAGAAACACCACCAGCAGCAACCACTCAATGAACTAGGTGAAGCGGAAGTAAGATCTATGTGATATAGTTGACTGATTTATGTGGATTGATGGAGAAGATAAAGTGAATAGGAACTTAGACTAGCGTTATAGATTGCAAAATATCAAAGGAGATTGGGGCTTAGACATTTGAATTGACATGATTGCAACCATGCTGTAGTCATATGTCTTTCTGCCTCAGGCGCCTATCGTTCTGACCACAGAACACAGTCCGTCATTTTCTATTAAATTCCTGATAATTCTACATGTTGAATCTGTGACTCGTGTCTAACTTGCTCTCCATTTCCCTTCTCTCCGTCAGGACTTCTTCCAGTTTGCCAGTGGGCCTGGGGTGGACGGCACCCTACAGAAGAGTGCAGAGAAGTTCAAGGCCCACCTGACCACTGAGGTAGATCCTGATGATTGTGACCCTGTTGTAGTGTTACTGCCTGAGAGGATCACACTGGACTGAGCATGCTGTGAAGAACATCCAGGTTCACAGGTACGTGGGGGTCAGGAAATAGGACTGCAACCTTGTCTTAAAGAAGAGACCTATAATTTTGTATTATTTTACATTTGTATTATTTTTTATTTTATTTATTATACTTTTAGCCCTTTTTCACCCCAATTGGTAGTTACAGTCTTGTCCCATCCCTGCAACTCGCATACGGACTCGGGAATAGGCGAAGGTCAAGAGTCATGCATCCTCCGAAACTCAACGCTGCCAAGCCGCACTGCTTCTTGACACACTGCTCGCTTACCCCAAAAGCCAGCCACACCAATGTGTGGGAAGAAACACCATACCACTGGCGACCGAGGTCAGCTTGCAGGCGCCCGGCCCGCCACAAGGAGTAGCTAGAGCGCGATGGGACAACGACATCCCGGCCGACCAAACCCTCCCCTAATCCGGATGTCGCTGGGCAAATTGTGCATCATCTCCCGGTCACGGCCAGCTGTGACACAGCGTGGGATCGAACCCAGGTCTGTAGTGAAGCCTCTGTTTTCTTTGTCTCTCATTTCCTTCAAGTGTGTTGCCTTGAGCTTGACCATTCTTAGGAAAAACAACTGACCTCCAAGGCTCTTGATGCTGGGGTGTCATTCTAGTTCTGGCCATGCTGCCCCCTCCCTGGCTCTCTGTCTTTAACTTCTCTGCCAGTCTACTCATGAACAAGCACATGTCCATCTAAAATGAATGGTCCAATTGGAATCAGGAATGGGGTCAATATGGCACTTTCTACGTGGATCATTCTAAGGTTCTAGAGGAGAATGGGGAAATGTGGAAAACCTCACTGATACCCTCTAGTGGTCCTTCTGTGTTCATGTTTGCACCTATCATCAATAATTCTTTATTTTTTGGGATTGCCTATCTTAGATTTGATTGAGGGTGTAGAGAAATGCTTGTGCTCCTAGCTCCAACACTGCAGTAGTATCTAACAATACACAAGAATCTAAAAGTAAAAGAATGGAATTCAAAATTATAGATGTGTTTTTGTGTGATGAGACGTATTTGTGGATGTATATGTATATATGTATTATGGACAGTATGTGGATTGAATATGTAGTATATCTGAATACGTAGGATAGAATAGTGTATGTACAGCAATAGTTGAATAGGTTGGCCTAGACTAGAATACAGAATACACAGTTGAAGGCGAAAGTTTACATACACTTAAGATGGAGTCATTAAATCTCGTTTTTCAACCACTCCACAAAATTCTTGTTAACAAACTATAGTTTTGGCAAGTCGTAAAGGGAATCTACTTTGTGCATGACACAAGTCATTTTCCTAACAATTGTTTACAGACAGATTATTTCACTGTATCACAATTCCAGTGGGTCAGAAGGTTTACATGCACTAAGTTGCCTGTGCCTTTAAACAGCTTGGGACATTCCAGAAAATGATGTCATGGCTTGAGAAGCTTCTGACAGGCTAATTGACATAATTTGAGTCAATTGGAGGTGTACCTGTGGATGTATTTAAAGGCCTACCTCCAAACTCAGTGCCTCTTTGCTTGACATCATGGGAAAATCTAAAGAAATCAGCCAAGACCTCAGAAATAAAATTGTAGACCTCCACAAGTCTGGTTCATCCTTGGAAGCAAATCCCAAGCGCCTGAAGGTACCACGTTCATCTGTACAAACAATTGTACGCAAGTATAAACACCATGGGACCATGCAGTCATCATACCGCTCAGGAAGGAGATGCGTTCTGTCTCCTAGAAATGAATGCACTTTGGTGCGAAAAGTGCAAATCAATCCCAGAACAACAGCAAAGGACCTTGTGAAGATGCTGGAGGAAACAGGTAGAAATGTATCTATATCCACAGTTAAACGAGTCCTATATCGACATAACCTGAAAGGCTGCTCAGCAAGGAAGAAGCCACTGCTCCAAAACCGCCATAAAATAGCCAGACTACGGTTTGCAACTGCACATGGGGACAAAGATTGTACTCTTTGGAGAAATGTGCTCTGGTCTGATGAAACAAAAATGTTTGGAGGAAAGAGGGGGAGGCTTGCAAGCCGAAGAACACCATCCCAATTGTGAAGCACTGGGGTGGCAGCATCATGTTGTGGGGGTGCTTTGCTGCAGGAGGGACTGGTGCACTTCACAAAATAGATGATATCATGAGGATATATTGTGGATATATTGAAGCAACATCTCAAGACATCAGTTAAAGCTTGGTCGCAAATGGTCTTCCAAATGGACAATGACCCCAAGCATACTTCCAAAGTTGTGGCAAAATGGCTAAAGGACAACAAAGTCAAGGTATTGGAGTGGCCATCACAAAGCCCTGACCTCAATCCCATAGAAAATCTGTGGGCAGAACTGAAAAAGCGTATGCAAGCAAGGAGGCCTACAAACCTGACTCAGTTACACCAGCTCTGTCAGGAGGAATGAGCCAAAATTCACCCAACTTATTGTGGGAAGCTTGTGGAAGGCTACCCGAAACTGAGTCAGGTTTTTAGACCCAAGTTAAACAAATTAAAGGCAATGCTACAAAATTCTAATTGAGTGTAAACTTCTGACCCACTGGGAATGTGATGAAAGAAATAAAAGCTGAAATAAATCCTTTTCTCTACTATTATTCTGACATTTCACATTCTTAAAATAAAGTGGTGATCCTAACTGACCTAAGACAGGGAATTTTTACTAGGATTAAATGTCAGGAATTGTGAAAACAGAGTTTAAATGTATTTGGCTAAGATGTATGTAAACTTCCGACTTCAACTGTACATATGAAATCAAATTGTCTTTGTCTCATGTGCCGAATAGAACAGATGTAGACCTTACAGTGAAATGCTTACGTATGAGCCCTTAACCAACAATGCTGTTAAAAAATCCAGATAAGAATAAGAAATAAAAGTAACAAGTAATTAAAGAGCAGCAGTAAAGTATCAATAGCGAGACTATATACAGGGGGGTATCGGTACATAGTGCTGGGGCACCGGTTAGTTGATGTAGTATGTACATGTAGGTAGTTATTAAAGTGACTATGCATAGATGACAACAGAGTAGCAGCGGTGTAAAAGAGGGGGGTGGGGGTGGGGGGGAATTCAAATAGTCTGGGTAGCCATTTGATTAGGTGTTCGGGAGTCTTATGGCTTGGGGATAGAAGCTATTTAGAAGCCTCTTGGACCTAGACTTGGCGCTCCGGTACCGCTTTCCGTGCGGTAGCAGAGAGAACAGTCTATGACTAGGGTGGCTGGAGTCTTTGACAATTCTTAGGGCCTTCCTCTGACACCGACTGGTGTAGAGGTCCTGGAAGGCAGGAAGCTTGGTCCCGGTGATGTACTGGGCCGTTCGCACTACCCTCTGTAGTGCCTTGCAGTTGGAGGCCGAGCAGTTGCCGTACCAGGCAGTGATGCAACCAGTCAGGATGCTCTCAATGGTGCAGCTGTAGAACCTTTTGAGGATCTGGGGACCCATGCAAAATCTTTTCAGTGTCCTGAGGGGGAATAGGTTTTGTCGTGCCCTGCTCACGCCTGTCTTGGTGTGCTTGGACAATGTTAGTTTGTTGGTGATGTGGACACCAAGGAACTTGAAGCTCTCAACCTGCTCCACTGCAGCCCCATCAATGAGAATAGGGGCGTGCTCGGTCCTCTTTTTCCTGTAGTCCACCATCATCTCCTTTGTCTTGATCACGTTGAGGGAGAGGTTGTTGTCCTGGCACCACACGGCCAGTTCTCTGACCTCCTCCCTATAGGCTGTCTCGTCGTTGTCGGTGATCAGGCCTACCACTGTTGTGTCATCGGCAAACTTGATGATGGTGTTGGAGTCGTACCTGGCCATGCAGTCATGAGTGAACAGGGTGTACAGGAGGGGACTGAGCACGCACCCCTGAGGGGTCCCTGTGTGAGGATCAGCGTGACGGATGTATTGGTACCTACCCTTACCACCTGGGGGTGACCCGTTAGGAAGTCCAGGATCCAGTTGCAGAGGGAGGTGTTTAGTCCCAGGGTCCTTAGTTTAGTGATGAGCTTTGAGGGCACTATGGTGTTGAATGCTGAGCTATAGTCAATGAACAGCCTTCTCACATAGGCGCTCCTTTTGTCCAGGTTGCATCATCTGTGGATCTGTTGGGGTGGTATGCAAATTATAGTGGGTCTCGGGTTTCTGGGATAATGGTGTTGATCTGAGCCATGACCAGCCTTTCGAAGCACTTCATGGGTAAAACAGTATGTAAACATTATTAAAGTGACCAGTGTTCCATGTCTATGTACATAGGGCAGCAGCCGTTAAGGTCCAGGCTTGAGTAAATGGATGGCAGCCAGCTAGTGACAGTGACTAAGTTCAGGGCAGGGTACTGGGCGGAAGCCGGCTAGTGATGGCTATTTAACAGTCTGATGGCCTTGAGATTTCACAACCATCCGCAATGTGTGTCAAATATAGCATGCAGTAACATTACCATTCACTGTAACTGGTCATTCTCTTTGATTAAACACAACTTTAAATCCATGTGTGCTTTTTGGTTACTCTATTCTGTAAAGGTTACTTGCATATTATGTCCACTAGATGGCGGCGTTCACTATAGATCTGTTACTTTCAGAATTGCCGCAGCAGAATCAAACATTTTGCCCGCAAATATCACAAAGAAATTCCTCTTAATCTTGAAGGGACTGAATAAATTACCAACACTTTTTAGACTGAGGAAGAATCAGAAACTCCCCACTGTTTAGTGTTGGTAGGGGGTGGTATATGTGTGTGTGTGTGTCCCTCCATTTAGTCTGCCTTTAGTCTACTTTGTCAAGTGGTAGTTAAAGTGAGACAGTGATGCAGTGAGCTCCATTGTGAGAGTGTTCAAAGCCATCCTAAAAACATTTGGGAGTTGATGGAGCTGATTTCACGATGTTCATGAGGCCTGAAATGGTGTGTGTGTGTGTATGTGTGTGCGTGCATGTGCGTGCTTGTTCTTGCACATGTGTAAAGAATACCCTCTCATTGACTCTGAGGGGTTTGGAACGGGCCTTATGTTTGCCTGTTGATCCATCCAGTTCATCTATTCAACCATTTGTCTGTCTTTTAGCTCCAATGATTCCCTTTGATGAGGCCCTGCTCTGTGAAACAGTCTGTGGAACCAATCAGAAGCTGGAAAGAGGAGAGCCTCCTAATGTAATTATACTTCAGCCAATAGAATCTCTACTATTGATGATGATTCACCTATAATTCTAATTCTATGGAAATGTTTTTTTTTGCATATGAAGAAATTCTGGAAGTCATTTCCCACCTATCTGATGAATGTTCTGAGCTGGTGGACCATCAAATGACCCAAGTTCTGCTCTGTGGTTTGAGTGTCATGTATAGAGAGGAGGCTAGACTGGTATGGGCTTTCAGTGAGGAATAGAGAAGAGGTCTTCATTAAGGAGTTGAAAATGCATTGAAACTCAAGTGAACTCAGTTGTTCCTACACTATATAAGTGGTCAGTGGTGGTCCATTCCCAAGCCTGCAGAACAGGACCATACACATGGACCGTGGTCCGTCATTCTCCCTCAGGGTGAGACACGTGTCAGCTGACCACTGGAGTTTCAACAACTCTGTCTGGAATGAATAACTGACTAATTACTACCACATTTCCTCCACAGCAACGGAAGGAATCTCAGCCAGACATACAAATAAATAGGAATCAGTGGAGGCTGGTGAGAGGAACTATTGAAAGATGGGCTCATTGTAATAGTTGGAATGGAATTAATGTATTGGTATCAAACACCAAACGTATGAAAATCACGTTTGACTCTGTTCCATTAATTCCATTCCAGCCATAACATGAGTCCGTCCTCCAATGGCTCCTCCCACTAGCCTCCGCTGATAGGAATATATTGGTGTAGGACCTAAAGCTTTAAAGCTAGTATCCTTAGTTGCTACAACATGTTTTGACTTAATGAATTAATGATATATACCCAATGATTCTTGAATAATATAATATATAAATGCCTCATGAGCTTAGTTCAACTGTCGTACCCCATAAGAACCCAAAATGGAAGCTTGTTTAAGTCCAATGTTTGTAAACAATGTAAATGTTTTCAAACACTGGACATGGTCTCATATACTTTTGATATCATGGATGGTCAGTCCTTGTATCCGTAGCTCTGTCTATACATTTGAGAGCTTTTTACCAAAACAGAAGTGGGTGCAGCTTTGTTATTGTTTCAATTAATGACAACTTTAATGGATATGCTATTTCATATATTTAACAGACATGTGAACACCCTACTGTGGATGTGTTAGGGAATTTGACATCAGGAGCTCCTCAACATGCTCTCCAATTAGTTTGGATACTCAGTCAGACGGACCATCACTGTGTTCCATTTCATTCCAATAACCCCTCCACCCATTCTAAAACGTTCCTAATTGCGTCCGGAATTGCAACCATTTCCTTTTAATATCCCTGATTTGATTCATTTGGGGGGCCCAGCCTGTGCTGCCTGTCACATACACACAAACACAGAGAACACACAGACGGTCCTGAAAGCAGGAGGTTGATTTTGTGGAACCTGAAAACATACCCTCCCAGGCCCAGTCAGTCAATGTGTTTTTTTTAGATGTGGAATGGTCATTTCCATGGAGCTCACAGTAAAAACACTGATCTCTCTGTCTCTCACTGTACCCCTTCAGAGCAGGAGCTAATGCATGGAAGGTGTGTGTGTGTGTGTGTGTGTGTGTGCGTGTGTGAATGAGAGAGAGTTATGGGTCATAGCCATATTTCTCAGGTTTCATGGAAGAATTGGCATTGTCTCTCTTTCTCACATTGACAGTCAATCTGTTTAAATCCATCGCGAGGTACATAATTGTAATGAATAGCTTGTGAGAGTGTTGGGCTTTAAGTAATTGACCATGTCCCCATGATTACATGTGGGATGGACGGGTATTAGCATAGTGGTTAAGAATGTTGGGCCAGTAACTGAAAGGTCACTGGTTCAAATCCACGAGCCAGCTTGAGCAAGGAACTTAATACTGATTGTTGCTCAGGATAAGGGCATCAACTAGAATGTGAATGTTTAAAGCAAATTGGGATCGTTCATGTTTAGAAAAAAATGTAATTCACAGTACAGTTATTACTTATAGGATGAGATATGCATCTGTAGGTCCAGGTTGCAGGTCCCAACCCAGACAGTCTTTCCTGAGACATTGTGCATTACATGTCCACTGCGCTGCACACAATTTAAGCTTAGCCTTAAATGATGCATGCCAATATTTACCAGAGATAATGGATTGTTAGTGTCACAGCACCGTACCAGGCTGCATACTATTGCTGGCTTGCCTCTAGGTAAGCAGTGTGGGTCCTGGATAAGAGACCAGATGCTGTTGGAAGTGGTGTTGGAGGGCCAGTAGGAGACACTCTTTCCTCTGGTCCCCCAAAAATATCCCAAGGCAGTGATTGAGGACATTTCCCTGTATAGGGTGGTGTATTTTGGCTTGGATGTTAAACAGTTGTCCTAACTCTCTGGGTCACTAAAGATCCCATGGCACTTATCGTAAGAGTAAGGTTATAAACCCTGGTGAACTGGCTAAATTCCCAATCTGGCCCTCATACCATCATGGCCACCTAATTATCCCCAGCTTCCAATTGTCTCATTCCCCCTCTCCCTTGTAACCAGGTTGTTACTGTAAATGAGAATGTGTTCTCAGTAAATTTAGCTGGTAAAATATATATATTTTTTTATTGCAACCAAACTCAAATGCCAGTTCACCAGTTGATCTATGAATTATTCAAGAAATTAAAGCCCTCAAGAACTATTGTCCGCTAAAGATGAACATCTGTTAATATCTGCCAATTTGTCTGTCCAGAATCCAGACGACCCGTCCCCAGAGTTCCCTATACAGTTAGTCTCTTTCCGTAACGTGGCAATTAAGGAGAACAAGAGGCTCAATTAAAGATGTTGCAGAACTGCTGTACTTTAAGCACCACTCCCTTCTGCCCAGTTTCAATGATGTTGCCATAGCAATCAATCCAACAGTGCAGCAGAACAGGCAGGGAAAAGGCAAAAGGCGTCGTTAGTGAGGCAGGCCAAAACTGTCATACACAGGAGGATTCAATTACAGGTAAAAAACAGAGCTCTGAAAGACGTGTGTCACAAAACAAACAATACCTCACAATGATGGGGTGCAAAGAACTGAACTAAATAGAATTCAGGTGATTGGGATCTGGAGAGTGAGCTGCGTTCAGGGGATCTAGGTGTTTGAGGGTGTGAGTTGAAAGCAGCCGTTACAGCCGTTGTAGCCTACTCCACGGCATTTATTCACTGATAGCCTCTTATACTTTCAATCAGTTGACAGTGTTCTCAGTGGTCGGTACATGGGACTTCATGTCCCACTTCTCATCAACGTGATGGCTCACTGCAGTGATGTAGGACAGTGTTCTCAGTGGTCGGTACATGGGACTTCATGTCCCACTTCTCATCAATGTGATGGCTCACTGCAGTGATGTATGACAGTGTTCTCAGTGGTCGGTACATGGGACTTCATGTCCCACTTCTCATCAATGTGATGGCTCACTGCAGTGATGTAGGACAGTGTTCTCAGTGGTCGGTACATGGGACTTCATGTCCCACTTCTCATCAATGTGATGGCTCATTGCAGTGATGTATGACAGTGTTCTCAGTGGTCGGTACATGGGACTTCATGTCCCACTTCTCATCAAATCAAATCAAATCAAATTTGATTTGTCACATACACATGGTTAGCAGATGTTAATGCGAGTGTAGCGAAATGCTTGTGCTTCTAGTTCCGACAATGCAGTAATAACGAACAAGTAATCTAACTAACAATTCCAAAAAAACTTCTTATACACAGTGTAAGGGGATAAGGAATATGTACATAAGGATATATGAATGAGTGATGGTACAAAGCAGCATAGGCAAGATACAGTAGATGATATCGAGTACAGTATAACATATGAGATGAGTATGTAAACAAAGTGGCATAGTTAAAGTGGCTAGTGATACATGTATTACATAAGGATGCAGTCGATGATATAGAGTACAGTATATACGTATGCATATGAGATGAATAATGTAGGGTAAGTAACATTATATAAGGTAGCATTGTTTGAAGTGGCTAGTGATATATTTACATAATTTCCCATCAATTCCCATTATTAAAGTGGCTGGAGTTGAGTCAGTGTCATTGACAGTGTGTTGGCAGCAGCCACTCAATGTTAGTGGTGGCTGTTTAACAGTCTGATGGCCTTGAGATAGAAGCTGTTTTTCAGTCTCTCGGTCCCAGCTTTGATGCACCTGTACTGACCTCGCCTTCTGGATGACAGCGGGGTGAACAGGCAGTGGCTCGGGTGGTTGATGTCCTTGATGATCTTTATGGCCTTCCTGTAGCATCGGGTGGTGTAGGTGTCCTGGAGGGCAGGTAGTTTGCCCCCGGTGATGCGTTGTGCAGACCTCACTACCCTCTGGATAGCCTTACGGTTGAGGGCGGTGCAGTTGCCATACCAGGCGGTGATACACCCCGCCAGGATGCTCTCGATTGTGCATCTGTAGAAGTTTGTGAGTGCTTTTGGTGACAAGCCGAATTTCTTCAGCCTCCTGAGGTTGAAGAGGCGCTGCTGCGCCTTCTTCACGATGCTGTCTGTGTGAGTGGACCAATTCAGTTTGTCTGTGATGTGTATGCCAAGGAACTTAAAACTTGCTACCCTCTCCACTACTGTTCCATCGATGTGGATAGGGGGGAAGACAATAAGGGACTGAGTGAGAGAATCACAGCGCTGATTCCAGACATGATTAAGTTGTTATGCAGACATTGCCATCAATGTGATGGCTCACTGCAGTGATGTAGGACAGTGTTCTCAGTGGTCGGTACATGGGACTTCATGTCCCACTTCTCATCAATGTGATGGCTCATTGCAGTGATGTATGACAGTGTTCTCATATATGTCCAATAATCTGTTGTTAATGCCACATATGGGGTGTTTGAAAGCTCTTGCTTTGAACTTACAGAGCAATTAATGAACAGTGTCTCCATTCGGACCATCACAGTTTTTCGACATTGCATCTTGCAGACATCCTGTACCATTGACAATGTCTGCATAACAACTTAATCATGTCTGGAATCAGCGCTGTGATTCTCTCACTCAGTCCCTTATTGTCTTCGGTTGGGTCTCACAGTTAGGGGATTTGTTTCTAAAAGTTAACGATCCCAATTTCGTTTAAATGTTCACACCCCTGATGTGCAGTGAGAGTCAGTGAAAGATATTACCATGTGTGTAACTGTAGATTGTGTGTGTGCATTCAAGTGTGTGTGTGTGTGTGTATGTGTTAGTCAAGCCTTTACCAATGTGAGCCCACTGGGGCAGTCCCAGCACTCAGCTCTCCCACGCGGCTCAGGCTGCCCCTCTATCTCCCTCCCTCTCAGTCCTGGTCCCCGAGGGCCAGTTGTGGAGCCCCCCAACACTATGTTTTTTCCTGGTTATTCCTTCCCCCCCTCTGAAGTTTTAAGTGTGTTCATGAGGCAGGCACGTGCACTCTCCCAAGGAGTGTTTGAGTGTGTGTGTGCGAGTGTGTCTGTGTGTGAGAAACAGTGCTTGAGAGAGCGAGTGTGTGTGTTTGAAGCTCAGAGTGTGTTAGTAACTATGCTCAGAGGAGAGCTATGCGTGTGAACAATGTGTTCTGTTATAGTAATCTGCAGAAGTAATTAATGGCAAGAGCTGAAAACAAGGCCATCGCCCTTTGAAGCCTGGTCAACAGCCGGTGTGTGTGTGCGAGTGTGTGAGTGAGTGTGTGTGAGTGAGTGAGAGTGAGAGTGAGAGAGAGAGAGATATTCTTACTGGTATGAAAGCCTGCTGTATTGGCCTGCTAACTTTAATGAAGTAACGATTCAACAACTATTACCTAAGTGAAGCTACTGAAGTGGTCAAAACATTGCTAGTTATGAATGAAACCTCTATGAGCATCTTACAAGGTGCAGTTATTTTCCTTTCTTTTCATATTTGTCATGACACAAGGCGAGACCCAGATGCAGACACAGGAGGCAGATGGTTGGTGTCTTAAAATGTTTATTAATCCAAAAGGGTAGGCAAGAGAATGGTTGTGGACAGGAAAAAGGTCAAAACCAGTTCAGAGTCCAGGATTGGCAGACAGGCTCGTGGTCAAGGCAGACAGAATGGTCAGGCAGGCTCGTGGTCAAGGCAGACAGAATGGTCAGGCAGCTGGGTACAAAGTCCAGAAACAGGCAAGGATCAAAACCGGGAGGACAGGCAAAAGAGAATAGAAAAAGCAGGAGACCGGGGAAACCGCTGGTTGATTTGGAAACATACAAGACGAACTGGCACAGAGAGACAGGAAACACAGGGATAAATTCACTGGGGGAAATAAGCAACACCTGGAGGGGGTGGAGACAATCACAGGAACAGGTGAAACAGATCAGGGTGTTACAATATTGTAATGTAGTGTACACCCTGCAGCTGTAGGTAAGGATAAGGGAGCAAGAAAGCATATCCTTGAGTTTAGCTATGAGATTCTAACTCTTGGGATGGAGGCTGACTGGGGACACACAGTGCCAGCCAAAAGTTTGGACACACCTACTCATTCAGGTGTTTTTCTTTATTTGTACTATTTATAGAAAAATAGTGAAGACTTCAAAACTATGAAATAACACATATCGAATCATGCAGTTATCAAAAAAGCTTTAAACAAATCAAAATATATTTTATATTTTATTTTTGAGATACAAAGTAGCCGACCTTTGCCTTGATGACAACTGCCACGACTTCCGCCGAAGTCGGCCCTTCTCCTTGTTCAGGTGGTCGACGTCACCGGCTTTCTAGTCACCACCGATCCATGTTTCACTTTCGTTTTGTTTTGTCTGTATTACACACACCTGGTTTCAATACCCATATCATGTTCCTTATTTAACCCTCTGGCATACATTTCTGTTCTGTCCGTGATTGTTGGTGTCTTTAGTGGTGGTTGATTGTGCTAGTGTGTATGTATGTTCCTATTTGGAATTTTGCTTGACTTTTTTTGAGTAAACTCAGTTGTGTTGCTCAAAACCTGTGTCCTGCGCCTGACTCCGCTACATCTCTGCACCACTTGGCATTCTCTCAACCAGTTTCATGAATTACTCACATGGATTGCATTTCAATTAACAGGTTTTTCATTCCTTATTCATGAATTTGAGCCAATCAGTTGTGTTGTGACAAGGTAGGGGTGGTATACAAAAGATGTTAAAAGATCGAGTCCATATTATGGCAAGAACAGCTCAAATAAGCAAAGAGAAAGGACAGTCCATCATTACTTTAAGACATGAAGGTTAGTCAATACGGAAAATTTCAACCACTTTGAAAGTATCATCAAGTGTAGTCGCAAAGCCATCAAGCCCTAGGATGAAACTGGCTCTCATGAGGACCGCCACAGGAAAGGAAGACCCAGAGTTACCTCTGCTGTGGAGGAGAAGTTCATTAGAGTTAACTGGCTCTCATGAGGACCGCCACAGGAATAGAAGACCCAGAGTTACCTCTGCTGTGGAGGATAGGTTCATTAGAGTTAACTGGCTCTCATGAGGACCGCCACAGGAATAGAAGACCCAGAGTTACCTCTGCTGTGGAGGAGAAGTTCATTAGAGTTACCAGCCTCAGAAATTGCAGCCCAAATAAAAGTAGATGTATGACACATGCACAGTCACGCACACGAACACACACACACACACACACGCACACGCACACGCACACGCACACGAACACACACACACACACACACACACACACACACACACACACACACACACACACACACACACACACACACACACACACACACACACACACACACACACACACACACACACACACTGTCACTGCCTTTGTGTTTGTGTGTCTGTTTGCATTTTATAAAGTGTTATACAACACTTTATATACTGAGGACTCAGAGATGCCCTGTTGTTTAGTGTTGGCAAGGGGTGGTATGTGTGTGTGTGTGTGTGTCTCCCTCCCTTTAGTCTGTGCCTTTAGTCTCTTTTGTCAAGTGGTAGTTAATGTGAGACAGTGATGCAGTGAGCTCCATTGTGAGAGTGGTCAAAGCCATCTTAACAACATTTGGGGGTTGATGGAGCTGACTTCACAACATTCATGAGGCCAGAAGTTGTGTGTGTGCGTGCACGTGCGTGTGTGTTCTTGCACATGTGTAAAGAATACCCTCTCATTGACTCTGAGGGGTTTTGAACAGGCCTTATGTTTGCCTGTTGATCCATCCGCCATTCATCTATTCAACCAATTGTCTTTCATCCACCACTTCTGGTAGGTTTCTGTCCCTTAGCTCCAGTGATTCCCTTTGATGAGGCCCTGCTCTGGGAAACAGTCTGTGGAACCAATCAGAAGCTGGAAAGAGGAAAGCCTCCTAATGTAATTACCTCAGCCAATGGAATCTCTACTATTGGTGATGATTCACCTATAATTCTAATTCTATGGAAATGTGTTCCGCAGTCTCAGGCTTTGCTTGTTATGCTCCATAGAATGTTTTTTATCATTATTATATATTTTTTGCATATAAAGAAATTCTGGAACTCATTTCCCACCTATCTGACAAATTTTCTGAACTGGTGTCCATCAGATGACCCAAGTCCTGCTCTGTGGTTTGAGTGTCATGTATAGAGAGGAGGCTAGACTGGTATGGGCTTTCAGTGAGGAATAGAGAAGAGGTCTTCATTAAGGAGTTGAAAATGCATTGAAACTCAAGTGAACTCAGTTGTTCCTACACTATATAAGTGGTCAGTGGTGGTCCATTCCCAAGCCTGCAGAACAGGACCATACACATGGACCGTGGTCCGTCATTCTCCCTCAGGGTGAGACACGTGTCAGCTGACCACTGGAGTTTCAACAACTCTGTCTGGAATGAATAACTGACTAATTACTACCACATTTCCTCCACAGCAACGGAAGGAATCTCAGCCAGACATACAAATACATAGGAATCAGTGGAGGCTGGTGAGAGAAACTATTGAAAGATGGACTCATTGTAATAGTTGGAATGGAATTAATGTATTGGTATCAAACACCAAACGTATGAAAATCACGTTTGATTATATCCCAGCTATTCCAATTAGTCAGTCCTCCAATAGCTCCTCCCACCAGCCTCCCCTGAAAGGAATACACTACATGGACAAAGGTATGTGGACACCCCTTCAAATGAGTGGATTTGTCTCTTTCAGCCACACCCGTTGCTGACAGGTGTATAAAATTGAGTACACAGCCATGCAATCTCTATTGACAAACATTGGCAGTATAATGACCCATAATGAAGAGCTCAGTGACTTTCAAATTTCTGCCCTGCTAGAGCTGCCCAGTAAACTGTAGGGTACGTTATTTTGAAGCGGAAACATCTAGAAACAACAACGGCTCAGCCGCGAAGTGGTAGGCCACACAAGCTCACAGAACAGGACCGGTGAATGCTGAAACGCGTATCGGGTATAAAATATTCTGTCCTCAGATGCAACACTTACTACTGAGTTCCAATCTGCTTCTGGAAGCAAATATCAGCATAAGAACTGCGTTGGGAGCTTCCTGAAATTGATTTCCATGGCCGAGCAGCCTCACACAAGCCTAAGATTCCCTTGCGCAATTCCAAGCATCAGCTGGAGCAAACAAAACAAATGCGGGGTTATTGTTCAAATTAAGGACTCTTGTTTTAATGGTTAAACTATTTCAGATCTTTAACAGACGCGTCAACACCCTACTGTGGACGGGCATTTGACTTCAGGAGTACAGCTACTCGCCAAGCTCTCCAATCACAAAAAAATCAATAAACACAACAGGTCCCATGTTTCATGAGCTGAAATAAAATATCCGGGAACTATTTCATATGCACAAAAAGCTTATTTCTCTCAAATGTTATTCACAAATTAGTTAAAATAAGATAATCCATCCACCTGGCAGGTGTGGGATATCAAGAAGCTGATAAAACAGCATGATCCTTACACAGGTGCACCTTGTGCTTGGTGACAATAAAAGGCCACTCTATAATGTGCAGTTTTGTTACACAACACAATGCCACAAGTTTAAAGGGAGTGTGGAATTGACAGGTTGACTGCAGGAATGTCTGCCAGAGAATTGAATGTTCATTTCCCGTCCATAAGCCACCTCCAATAATTTTGAGTGTCATCTTTCCAAGGGCTCCGACTGAATTCGCCCACTAACGTTCCTCTGCAGTGCCACGCGCAACTTTTTCTCAGCTGGCACAATTTGATTGGCTGCTGTCCAATTCAAACTGTAATTGATTAAATGAAGAGTTGATATTTGGGCTTGGGGAGGGTATCAAGTCAGTTCGAGTCAAAAGGCTCAAGTCCAAGTTAAGTCACGATGTCTTTTATTCTCTATTTTGGTTAGGCCAGGGTGTGACTAGGGTGGGCATTCTATGTTCTTTTTTCTATGTTTTTGTATTTCTTTGTTTTTGGCCGGGTATGGTTCTCAATCAGGGAAAGCTGTCTCTGATTGGGAACCATACTTAGGTAGCTCTTTCCACATGGGTTTTGTGGGTAGTGTATTGTTAGTCTCCAGTACTCGTTCGTAGCCGGGTGCGCTACATTCCAACTCCCCGCATCTGCCGGGCTAGGGTGAGGATCCAGCCAGGACGGATGGTGCCAGCCCTGCTCTCCAGACCTCCAGTGCGTCTCCCCGGGCCAGGATATCCCGCGCCGGCTCTAAGCACAGTTTCACCAGTTCGCCAGGAGATCCCAGTGCGGCCTGTTCCAGCTCCCCACACTTGCCGGGCTAGAGTGGGCATTCAGCCTGGAAGAGTGTTTCTAAGGCTACGCCCCAGATCTCCAGTGCTCCCCCACAGCCCGATTTATCCTGTGCCTCCTCCACGGACCAGGCCTCCAGTAGGTCTCCCCAGCCTGGTGAGTGCCTGCCTCCTGTCCGGTGCTGCCAGAGTCGCCCTCCTGCCCGGAGCTGCCATAGTCGCCCTCCTGTCCGGACCCACGGCGAGGGTCCCCAGTCCGTAAAGAGGGCCCAACCGGACCCTCCCCTTGAGAGTCAGTTTTTGTACGCACTTTGGGGGGGGGGGGGGGGGGGGGGGGGGGTACTACTGTCACGCCCTGGTCATAGAGAGGGTTTTATTCTCTATTTTGGTTAGGCCAGGGTGTGACTAGGGTAGGAATTCTATGTTCTTTTTTCTATGTTTTTGTATTTCTTTGTTTTTGGCCGGATATGGTTCTCAATCAGGGAAAGCTGTCTATCGCTGTCTCTGATTGGGAACCATACCTAGGTAGCTCTTGCCCACATGGGTTTTGTGGGTAGTTGTTTTCTGTATAGTTAGTTTCCTTACAGAACTGTTGGTTTTCCTCTTTGTTGTTTTTTGTTCTAGTGTTCTGATTTGAATAAAACATCATGAACACGTCTCACGCTGCCCCTTGGTCCAGTCATTCACAGCAAGAGGGTCATTACACACGAGTCATTGGTGTCAAAGGTGAATTGCAAGTCATCATGCTTGTGACTCGTGTCTGACACGAGTCCAAGTCATGTGAATAGAGTCCACACCTCTGGGTATCTGTGACCATCAGATGCATATCTGTATTCCGAGTCATGTGAAATCAATAGATTAGGGCCGAATGAATTTATTTCAATAGACTGATTTCCTTATATGACCTGTAACTCAGTAAAATCTTTAATTATTGCATGTTGCGTTTATTTTTGTTCAGTGTTTGGAGTTCCAGTCAGACGGAGCGTCACGGTGTCCAATTCCAACAACCCCCCAGCACTTGTAAAACCATCCTGCTTGGGTCAGGAATTGCAACTATTTTCCTTTTAATATCCCTGATATGTTTCATTTGCACACACACATTTGCACACACACATGCAGGCACACACACACACACACACACATGCAGGCACACATACAGTCGTGGCCAAAAGTTTTGAGAATGACACAAATATTAATTTTCACAAAGTCTGCTGCCTCAGTTTGTATAATGGCAATTTACATATACTCCAGAATGTTATGAAGAGTGATCAGATTAATTGCAATTAATTGCAAAGTCACTCTTTGCCATGCAAATTAACTGAATCCCCCAAAATATTTCCACTGCATTTCAGCCCTGCCACAAAAGGACCAGCTGACATCATGTCAGTGATTCTCTGGTTA
This sequence comes from Oncorhynchus kisutch, assembly GCF_002021735.2. NCBI lineage: Eukaryota > Metazoa > Chordata > Actinopteri > Salmoniformes > Salmonidae > Oncorhynchus > Oncorhynchus kisutch. The sequence goes on from NC_034197.2 coordinate 30,945,683, forward strand.
ACACAGGTGTGAGTGTTGACGAGGACAAGGCTGGAGATCACTCTGTCATGCGGATTGATCAAATAACAGACTGGAAAGCTTCAAAAGGAGGGTGGTGCTTGGAATCATTGTTCTTCCTCTGTCAATCATGGTTACCTGCAAGGAAACACGTGCCGTCATCATTGCTTTGCACAAAAGGGCTTCACAGGCAAGGATATTGTAACGATTTTCATTGGCGGAAGGAGAGGAGGAGTGCAGCGTGGTACGTATCCATAATACTTTTCATCCAGAATGAACACGAACAAAAACGATAACCGAACAGTTCTGACAGGTGCAACAAACATTAAGCAGAAAATAATCACCCACCACTGAAAATGGGAAAACAGGCTACCTAAGTATGGCTCTCAATCAGAGACAACGATAGACAGCTGCCTCTGATTGAGAACCATACCAGGCCAAACACATAGAAAAAGAAAACCTAGACCTACAACATAGAATACTTACCCACATCACACCCTGACCAAACTAAAAATAGAAACATACAAAGCAATCTACGGTCAGGGCGTGACAGATGTCGCTGCCAGTAAGATTGCACCTAAATCAACCATTTATCGGATCATCAAGAACTTCAAGGAGAGTGGATCAATTGTTGTGAAGAAGGCTTCAGAGGCACAGGAAAGTCCAGCAAGCGCCAGGACCATCTCCTAAAGTTGATTCAGCTGCGGGATTGGGGCACCACCACTACAGAGCTTGCTCAGGAATGGCAAGTGAGGCAAAGACTTTTGGAGGATGGCCTGGTGTCAAGAAGGGCAGCAAAGTAGCCACTTCTCTCCAGGAAAAACATCAGGGACAGACTGATATTCTGCAAAAGGTACAGGGATTGGACTGCTGAGGACTGGGGTAAAGTCATTTTCTCTGATGAATCCCCTTTCCGATTGTTTGGGGTATCCGGAAAAAAGCTTGTCCGGAGAAAACAAGGTCAACGTGGCAAATATTGACTCTTTGCATCAACTTCAGTATTCCATAGTAACATCTGACATCTGACAAAAATATCTAAAGACACTGAGGCAGCAAACTTTGTGGAAATTAATATTTATGTCATTCTCAAAACTTTTGGCCACACACACACACACACACACACACACACACACCGTCTACACACCGGTACCCCCCCCCACACACACACACACACACACACACACACACACACACACACCGTCTACACACCGGTACCCCCCACACACACACACACACACACACACACCGTCTACACACCGGTACCCCCCCCACACACACACACACACACACACACACACACACACACACACACACACACACACACACACACACACACACACAGACGGTCTAGAAAGCAGGGTGCGGAGGTTGATTTTGTGGAACCTGAAAACATACCCTCCCAGGCCCAGTCAGTCAATGTGTTTTTTTTACTCCATTAGGATGGTCATTTCCATGGAGCTGTTTAAATCAATGTTTTTTTTTTTTTACCTTTATTTAACTAGCAAGTCAGTTAAGAACAAATTCTTATTTTCAATGACGGCCTAGGAACAGTGGGTTAACTGCCTGTTCAGGGGCAGAACGACAGATTTGTACCTTGTCAGCTCGGGGGTTTGAATTTGCAACCTTCCGGTTACTAGTCCAACGCTCTAACCACTAGGCTACCCTGCCGCCCCATTGCGAGGTACGTAATTGTAATGAATAGCTTGTCAGAGTGTGGGCTTTTAGTAATTGACCATGTCCCCATGATTACATGTGGGAAGGATTGGTACGGGATATGTGTGTGTGTGTTTGTGTGTGTGTTGCCTATTGGACTAGCTGCTTTTCACAGCGCTATATGGACTACTTTGGTTCTGAGGCCAAATGTGTGTTTATAAATCTTCACCATGGTTTTTTTCTCGGACTGTGAATGCTAAACGGCTCGGTCCAGTTCTTCATGTAATACACAGTCAATCAGCGTTAACTACACTGTAAATATTATAGGAAATTGAGTTCCGCCATGTGAATGTGCAGTCAAGAATCGTGTGTATGTGCAGTGAGAGTCAGTGAAAGATATGACCATGTGTGTAACTGTAGATTGTGTGTGTGCATTCAAGTGTGTGTGTGTGTATGTGTTAGTCAAGCCTTTACCAATGTGAGCCCACTGGGGCAGTCCCAGCACTCAGCTCTCCCGCGGCTCAGGCTGCCCCTCTATCTCCCTCCCTCTCAGTCCTGGTCCCCGAGGGCCAGTTGTGGAGCCCCCCGACACTGTTTTTTTCCTGGTTATTCCTTCCCCCCCTCTGAAGTTTTAAGTGTGTTGATGACCGAGCTGGACTTCCTCTCCGCTCACTCTGGGCTCCACAGCCACAGAGGCTTCACATGTCTGACTCCATGACCCAAATGTGAGGCAGGCACGAGATCGTGTGTGTGTGTTTGAAGCTCAGAGTGTGTTAGTAACTATGCTCAGAGGAGAGCTATGCGTGTGAACAATGTGTTCTGTTACAGTAATCTGCAGAAGTAGTTAATGGCAAGAGCTGAAAACAAGGCCATCGCCCTTTGAAGCCTGGTCAACAGCCGGCATGTGTGTCTCTTTGTGTGTGTGTGTGTGTGTGTGTGTGTGTGTGTGTGTGTGTGTGTGTGTGTGTGTGTGTGTGTGTGTGTGTGTGTGTGTGTGTGTGTGTGTGTGTGTGTGTGTGTGTGTGTGTGTGTGTGTGTGTGTGTGTGTGTGTGTGTGTGTGAGTGAGTGAGATATATTGGCCTGCTAACTTTAATGAAGTAACGCTTCAACAACTATTACCTAAGTGAAGCTACTGAAGTGGTCAAAACATTGCTAGTTATGAATGAAACCTCTATGAGCATCTTACAAGGTGCAGTTATTTTCCTTTCTTTTCATATTTGTCATGACACAAGGCGAGACCCAGATGCAGACACAGGAGGCAGATGGTTGGTGTCTTAAAATGTTTATTAATCCAAAGGGGTAGGCAAGAGAATGGTCGTGGACAGGAAAAAGGTCAAAACCAGTTCAGAGACCAGGATTGGCAGACAGGCTCGTGGTCAAGGCAGACAGGCTCGTGGTCAAGGCAGACAGAATGGTCAGGCAGGCGAGTACAAAGTCCAGAAACAGGCAAGGGTCAAAACGGAGAGGACTAGAAAAAGGAGAATGCAAAAACCAGGAGAACGGGGAAACCGCTGGTTGATTTGGAAACATACAAGACGAACTGGCACAGAGAGACAGGAAACACAGGGATAAATACACTGGGGGAAATAAGCAACACCTGGAGAGGGTGGTGACAATCACAGGAACAGGTGAAACAGATCAGGGTGTTACAATATTGTAATGTAGTGTACACCCTGCAGCTGTAGGTAAGGATAAGGGAGCAAGAAAGCATATCCTTGAGTTTAGCTATGAGATTCTAACTCTTGGGATGGAGGCTGACTGGGGACATACAGCACCCACCCACACACACACACACATACATACATACATACATACATACATACATACATACATACATACACACACACACACACACACACACACACACACACACACACACACACACACACACACACACACACACACACACACACACACACACACACACACACGAAACACAGACAGTGTTACATTTGTCTGACACAGGGCCCAAAACAACCTCTCTCAACATATCACCACCTGCATTTCAATAACGGACAATTAGAGGTTGCATTTTATATAGTACTTTTTAAACTAAATTGAAACATCTTTCTAACCACAACGATTGGATATCCTTGTGACCCACCAAGTAACCAACACCAAAGTTTCTTTTCATGACCCAGTTTTAAGCCACACACTTCCTGATCCAGCCCCATCTCCACTTCTACTCTACCTGAGGCCTCTCGTCCTCTCTCCTCTCCTCCTCCCTCCCCTCCTCTCCTCTCCCCTCCTCTCCTCCTCTCCCCTCCCCTCCCCTCTCCTCCTCTCCTCCTCTCCCTTCCTCTCCTCCTCCCTCTCCTCCTCCCTCTCCTCCTCTCCCCTCCTCCCTCTCCTCCTCTCCTCCTCTCCTCCCTCTCCTCCTCCTCTCCTCCTCCTCTCCCCTCCACTCCTCCTCTCCCCTCCTCTCCTCCTCCCTCTCCCCCTCTCCTCTCTCCTCCTCCCTCTCCTCTTCTCCCCTCCTCTTCTCCCCTCCTCCTCTCCTCCTCCCCCCTCCCTCTCCTCCTCTCCCCTCCACCTCCTCTCCTCCTCCCCCCTCCCTCTCCTCCTCCCTCCCCTCCTCTCTCCTCCTCCTCTCCCCTCCTCCTCCTCTCCTCTCCTCCTCCCTCTCCTCCTCTCCCCTCCTCCTCCCTCCCCTCCTCTCCTCCTCTCCCCTCCTCTCCCGTCCTCTCCTCCTCCCTCTCCTCCTCTCCCCTCCTCTTCCATCCTCTCCTCCTCCCTCCCTCCTCTCTCCTCCTCTCCTCCTCCCTCCCCTCCTCTTCTCCCCTCCTCTCCCATCCTCTCCTCCCTCTCCTCCTCTCCCCTCCTCTCCCATCCTCTCCTCCTCCCTCTCCTCCTCCCTCCCCTCCTCTCTCCTCCTCTCCCCCTCCCTCCCCTCCTCTCCTCCTCTCCCCTCCTCTCCCATCCTCTCCTCCTCCTCCCTCTCCTCCTCCCTCCATCCTCTCCTCCTCCTCTCCCCCTCCCTCTCCTCCTCTCCCCTCCTCTCCCATCCTCTCCTCCTCCTCTCCCCCTCCCTCCCCTCCTCCTCTCCCATCCTCTCCTCCTCCCTCTCCTCCTCTCTCCTCCTCTCCCCTCCTCTCCCATCCTTTCCTCCTCCCTCCGCTCCTCTCTCCTCCTCTCCTCCTCCTCTCCCCTCCTCCTCCCTCTCCTCCTCTCCTCCTCCCTCCCTTCCTCTCTCCTCCTCTCCTCCTCCTCTCCCCTCCTACCTCCCTCCCCTCCTCCTCCTCCTCCTCCTCTCCCATCCTCTCCTCCTCCCTCTCCTCCTCTCCCCTCCTCTCTCCTCCTCTCCTCCTCCCTCCCCTCCTCTCCTCCTCTCCCCTCCTCTCCCATCCTCTCCTCCCTCTCCTCCTCCTCTCTCCTCCTCTCCCCCTCCCTCCCCTCCTCTCCTCCTCTCCCCTCCTCTCCCATCCTCTCCTCCTCCCTCTCCTCCTCTCTCCTCCTCTCTCCTCTCCCCTCCTCTCCATCCTCTCCTCCTCCTCTCCCCCTCCCTCTCCTCCTCTCCCCTCCTCTCTCCTCCTCTCCCCTCCTCTCCCATCCTCTCCTCCTCCCTCTCCTCCTCTCCCATCCTCTCCCATCCTCTCCTCCTCCTCTCCTCCTCACTCCCCTCCTCTCCTCCTCTCCCATCCTCTCCTCCTCCCTCTCCTCCTCTCCCCTCCTCTCTCCTCCTCTCCCCTCCTCTCCCCTCCTCTCTCCTCCTCTCCTCCTCCTCTCCCCTCCTCTCCCTCTCCTCTCCTCCTCCTCTCCCCTCCTGCTCCCTCCTCCCTCCTGCTCCCTCCCCTCCTCCTCCTCCTCCTCTCCCCTCCTCTCCCATCCTCTCCTCCTCCCTCTCCTCCTCTCCCCTCCTCTCCCATCCTCTCCTCCTCCTCTCCCCCTCACTCCCCTCCTCTCCTCCTCTCCCCTCCTCTCCCCTCCTCCCCTCCTCTCCCCTCCTCTCCCATCCTCTCCTCCTCCCTCTCCTCCTCTCCCCTCCTCTCTCCTCTTCTCCCCTCCTCTCCCATCCTTTCCTCCTCCCTCCCCTCCTCTCTCCTCCTCTCTCCTCCTCTCCCTCTCCTCCTCTCCTCCTCCCTCCCCTCCTCTCTCCTCCTCTCCTCCTCCTCTCCCCTCCTGCTCCCTCCCCTCCTCCTCCTCCTCCTCCTCCTCTCACCTCCTCTCCCATCCTCTCCTCCTCCCTCTCCTCCTCTCCCCTCCTGCTGTCTTTCCTCTGTGGATGTGTCATATCCTCCTGCTGAGTGAAGTGTGGAGCAGCAGTGAACTCTCATCTCCCTCCCCTCCTCTCCTCCTCTCCCCTCCTCTCCCATCCTCTCCTCCTCCTCCCTCTCCTCCTCCCTCCCATCCTCTCCTCCTCCTCTCCCCCTCCCTCTCCTCCTCTCCCCTCCTCTCCCATCCTCTCCTCCTCCTCTCCCCCTCCCTCCCCTCCTCCTCTCCCATCCTCTCCTCCTCCCTCTCCTCCTCTCTCCTCCTCTCCCCTCCTCTCCCATCCTTTCCTCCTCCCTCCGCTCCTCTCTCCTCCTCTCCTCCTCCTCTCCCCTCCTCCTCCCTCTCCTCCTCTCCTCCTCCCTCCCTTCCTCTCTCCTCCTCTCCTCCTCCTCTCCCCTCCTACTCCCTCCCCTCCTCCTCCTCCTCCTCCTCTCCCATCCTCTCCTCCTCCCTCTCCTCCTCTCCCCTCCTCTCTCCTCCTCTCCTCCTCCCTCCCCTCCTCTCCTCCTCTCCCCTCCTCTCCCATCCTCTCCTCCCTCTCCTCCTCCTCTCTCCTCCTCTCCCCCTCCCTCCCCTCCTCTCCTCCTCTCCCCTCCTCTCCCATCCTCTCCTCCTCCCTCTCCTCCTCTCTCCTCCTCTCTCCTCTCCCCTCCTCTCCATCCTCTCCTCCTCCTCTCCCCCTCCCTCTCCTCCTCTCCCCTCCTCTCTCCTCCTCTCCCCTCCTCTCCCATCCTCTCCTCCTCCCTCTCCTCCTCTCCCATCCTCTCCCATCCTCTCCTCCTCCTCTCCTCCTCACTCCCTCCTCTCCTCCTCTCCCATCCTCTCCTCCTCCCTCTCCTCCTCTCCCCTCCTCTCTCCTCCTCTCCCCTCCTCTCCCCTCCTCTCTCCTCCTCTCCTCCTCCTCTCCCCTCCTCTCCCTCTCCTCTCCTCCTCCTCTCCCCTCCTGCTCCCTCCTCCCTCCTGCTCCCTCCCCTCCTCCTCCTCCTCCTCTCCCCTCCTCTCCCATCCTCTCCTCCTCCCTCTCCTCCTCTCCCCTCCTCTCCCATCCTCTCCTCCTCCTCTCCCCCTCACTCCCCTCCTCTCCTCCTCTCCCCTCCTCTCCCCTCCTCCCCTCCTCTCCCCTCCTCTCCCATCCTCTCCTCCTCCCTCTCCTCCTCTCCCCTCCTCTCTCCTCTTCTCCCCTCCTCTCCCATCCTTTCCTCCTCCCTCCCCTCCTCTCTCCTCCTCTCTCCTCCTCTCCCTCTCCTCCTCTCCTCCTCCCTCCCCTCCTCTCTCCTCCTCTCCTCCTCCTCTCCCCTCCTGCTCCCTCCCCTCCTCCTCCTCCTCCTCCTCCTCTCACCTCCTCTCCCATCCTCTCCTCCTCCCTCTCCTCCTCTCCCCTCCTGCTGTCTTTCCTCTGTGGATGTGTCATATCCTCCTGCTGAGTGAAGTGTGGAGCAGCAGTGAACTCTCATTGATCTCACTGCTGAGTCTGTCTGCCATGCTCGCCTTCTCCTGTGGATCATGTAGTATTGGATATCCCACTTGGCACAAACTTCATTTCAATGTCTAGTTTTGATTTACCTTTGGTTGAGTTGTCATCTAACGTGAATTCAATATGAAATAATAATAATAACAAAAAAAGTTGGGTGAAAAAAACACATAATTTCCCTATATTGATGACTTTTTGGAAATCCAATCAGTTGTCCACCTTGATTCAATGTCAGTCATCACATAGAACTATTTTGTTGAAATAATGTATAAACAACATTGATTCAACCAGTTGTTGCCCAGTGGTATACTACTGTAACTATATGTCTCAGGTTTCTGTCTTTCTCGCTGTTTGTAAGAGGTTTTGTCTATCACTCTCTCCCTTTTTCGTTGTTTCACCCTCCCTGGCTAACCATATCCCTACCGGCCAGTCAGAGGAGAGCTTTGTGTGTGTGTGTGTGTGTGTAGCCTTTGGCATGCGGTGCTACACCCTGGCAGACCCTATCACAGCAGAGAGAATCTGAGCCCTGGAATACATCCTCCCTCCCTGCATCCCCCCCATTTCTCTCTATCCGTTTTATGAAAGAATGTCTTTAAAAAGTAAACAATAAAAGGGCCCAGCTTGCTGTGGGCGGGGCTGAGCCCAGATCTTCATGGCCTCTCTGTTTTCTTAGTGTCTGTGTGTTAGAGTGAGCGCTATAAAGTGAAAGATGACCTATCCCAGCTGTTCTTGGCCCTGGCGACATCCCTGTCAAAGGCTCCGGGAGGGAGAGGAAGGGCAAAAGGGAAAGTCAGAGCTCAATATGACTTTCAGCTGTGTATATGGGGATGGCTATACAGTCATCAGCAGCCATGTTTCTTATTCTTTACCACTGAGAGGTAGGCTATCCACCCGAAAAACCTCCCTGCTCACTTCTGGGGAGGGGGAGAGAATGGTATATTCCAATGATTTAAACAGCCATTTAACAGTCTTTAGTGTGTTTAAATAGTGCCTGCTCCATGCATGTCTAAATCACATTTGTGTTGTAACAGCATTTTGGAGGATACCATCCTCAGGCGTTTAGGGGAGGTGGATAAATGGACCATACCATGCTCAGGAGTTAATTGTCATTGGGGGTGGCAGGTAGCCTAGCGGTTAAGAGCGTTGAGCCTGTGAAAAATCTGCCGGTCTGCCCTTGAGCAAGGCACTTAACCCTAGTCGCTCTGGGTAAGAACGTCTGTAAAATCTTAAGGAGAGGGGGATATATGGACCATACCATCCTTGGGAATTTAGGGGAGAAGGATAAATGGAGATTACCATCCTCAGGAATTTAGGGGAGGAGGATAAATGGAGAGTACCATCCTCAGGAGTTAAGGGGAGGAGGATAAATGGAGAGTACCATCCTCAGGAGTTAAGGGGAGGAGGATAAATGGAGAGTACCATCCTCAGGAGTTAAGGGGAGGAGGATAAATGGAGTGTACCATTTTCAGAAGGAGGTTAGGAGCAATGAGGCAGTACCGGGTTTGGGCACAGGCAGTATTGGAGTGATCACACATTCGAAAGTCCCAGTGGTCTGTGTGTCCGTGCCTATGTATCTTTTAAAGAGTATGGGTCATCTGGGTAAATTGTATTCCATATATCTGTATACAGTCGACTGAGCAGATTATCAAATCACTCTCTCTCTCTCGCTCTCTTTGTCTTCCCCAACAGGTGTGTGAAGTGCTAGCCCGTTAATCACAGTCTAAGTCTCATGGTACAGTAGGACCTGTGATTTATTCACAGACCTTTTAAAAGTCCAGAAAAATCCTTTTTCCTCTCTTTTCTTCCCTCAAGTCTTTAATATAACGGTAAATCTTTCTCCCCACTCCTCTTTCTCTTCCCCCACCTCTCTTATTTTCTCTTTCTCTCTCCGTCTTTCACTCCCCCCCTCTCCCTCTATCACCCTCTCCTATTTCTGTGGTCTAGTGCCCGGACAGATTTTACAGACAGGCTTCTGGAGGGGGAACCAGGTTTCATGGGACAGACAGCCAGAACAGTGGGGCCAAGGATGGCTGGTTGGAGGATTGGGCTGGTGGGATAACAGGCTCTCTGTCTTCCCTTTATACCCCCCCCCTCTCTCTCTCTCTCTCGCTCTCACTCTCTCTCTCTCTCGCTGGCCAGACCCCCACCCTCTCTCTCTCTCTCTCTCTCTCTCTCTCTCTCTCTCTCTCCCTGGCCAGACCCCCACCCTCTCTCTCTCTCTCTCTCTCCCTGGCCAGACCCCCACCCTCCTCTCTCTCTCTCTCTCTCTCTCTCTCTCTCTCTCTCTCTCTCTCTCTCTCTCTCTCTCCCTGGCCAGACCCCCACCCTCCCCTCTCTGTCTTTCTCTCTCCCTGGCCAGACCCCACCCTCCTCTCTCTCTCTCTCTCTCTCTCTCTCTCTCTCCCTGGCCAGACCCCCACCCTCCCCTCTCTGTCTGTCTCTCTCTCTCTCTCTCTCTCTCTCTCTCTCTCTCTCCCTGGCCAGACCCCCACCCTCCTCTCTCTCTCTCTCTCTCTCTCTCTCTCTCTCTCTCTCTCTCTCTCTCTCTCTCTCTCTCTCTCTCTCCCTGGCCAGACCCCCACCCTCCTCTCTCTCTCTCTCTCTCTCTTTCTCTCCCTGGCCAGACCCCCCACCCTCCTCTCTCTCTCTCTCCCTGGCCAGACCCCCACCCTCCTCTCTCTCTCTCTCTCTCTCTCTCTCTCTCTCTCTCTCTCTCTCTCTCTCTCCCTGGCCAGACCCCCACCCTCCTCTCTCTCTCTCTCTCTCTCTCTCTCTCTCTCTCTCTCTCTCTCTCCCTGGCCAGACCCCCACCCTCCTCTCTCTCTCTCTCTCCCTGGCCAGACCCCCACCCTCCCCTCTCTCTCCCTGGCCAGACCCCCACCCTCCTCTCTCTCTCTCTCCCTGGCCAGACCCCCACCCGCCCCTCTCTCTTTCCCTGGCCAGAATCCCAGTCTCACCTCAGTTATTCAGCTCTAATCTGAGCCCTGTCTCGTGCTGCTGTCACCACTGCAACTAAAATAGTTTAATTTGACAAGCCTCTGTCAGTGTGTGTGTGTGTCTGTCAAAGTTTGCATGTGTCTCTTTCTGTGGGAGTGTGTGTGTCTGTTAATGTGTGTGTGTCTCTCTCTCTGTGTACGGTGTGTCTCTGTCAGTGTGTACGTCAGGGCCAGGCATACTGAAGCAAGGTGGCCACGAGCTTGACCTATGGGAGACCTTACATACCAATGGTAAACCACAAGCAATAAACACAGCCCTGATATACACACAATACAGGGCTTGATCCGGCCAAATGGTTATAGATATGGCTGAGGACTGAGACATGGCCAGAGGTTTGAGATGAGGCCTAATGGTTATAAATACAGCTGAGGACTTGAGATATGGCCAGAGGTTTGAGATGGGGCCAAATGGTTGGATTTATGGCCAATTTGTTATAGATATGACCAAGAGTTTGAGATCATGCCAAAGGCTTTTAGATTTAGCAACCCAAGCACCTTCAACTCAACCAAGGCAATACAGACAAACGCTCGCACACACACACACACACACACACACACACACACACACACACACACACACACACACACACACACACACACACACACACACACACACACACACACACACACACACACACACACACACACACACAATGTAATTCTCCCTCTAAGGAGTAGGCGAGGCCCTAACAGTGGGAGTGGGCTGGGTGGTCCCCTATGTCTATTTTCACTGGCGTCACTATTTAATGTAAACAAGATTGAAACATGCAGATAATTGGTATTGTTTATATCTGAAAAAGGTTTGTTGAATTTGTATCACAATACGAATGGGACTGCAGATTTGAAGGAAACCTATGGGCTAAATAGTGATGACACCTTTGAGATGGGCTTAGAAAAGCATCTGCCATATTGCTTAATCCTATACATGATCATTTAAATCTGCCAACACTGAAGTTGTAGGGGCTAGGGAAAGGGGCTAAGGGGCTAAGGGTTGTTGCTGTTTACATACTCTGTTCTCTTTTGTTGCTCTCACACGTGAGTGGCACGCATGGCATTTATCATAGTGATGTCACACAAAGCAATGTTGTGTAATAGGAAGCCCATGTGAGAAGGGTTTTACTAGACAGGTCTCAGATGGACTCACCCAAAAGATTTACTGTCTTTGTTGTTTACCCAGAAGGAGCATTACTCAGATGATTCAATCATTATGGACCGACTCACAATCCAAGAAACTGCCCTCTCTCTCTCCCTCTCTCCTTCTTTGTCGTCCTCCTCCTCTTCTTGGCTCTGTCTCCTGTCTGTTTGGTGTTTGTTGATGTGCAGTTTCGTTTAGTCCTGACCCAGGTTACCTGGGAAGTAAACACACACTGGGCCCTGCTCCATCCTCTCATTACTGCTGAACTTCGGCTCTGTAATGAAAGCAATCCCCACGGTCCAGAACAGACTGCTGTGTAGAAGACTAGTCCATAGACTGTTGTGTAGAAGACTACTCCATAGACTGCTGTGTAGAAGACTAGCACATAGACTGCTGTGTAGAAGTCTAGCACATAGACTGCTGTGTAGAAGACTAGCACATAGACTGCTGTGTAGAAGACTAGTCCATAGACTGTTGTGTAGAAGACTAGCACATAGACTGCTGTGTAGAAGACTAGCCCATAGACTGCTGTGTAGAAGACAAGCCCATAGACTGTTGTGTAGAAGACTAGCACATAGACTGCTGTGTAGAAGACTAGCCCATAAACTGTTGTGTAGAAGACTAGCACATAGACTGTTGTGTAGAAGACTAGCCCATAGACTGTTGTGTAGAAGACTAGCACATAGACTGTTGTGTAGAAGACTAGCCCATAGACTGTTGTGTAGAAGACTAGCCCATAGACTGCTGTGTAGAAGACTAGCACATAGACTGCTGTGTAGAAGACTAGCCCATAGACTGTTGTGTAGAAGACTAGCCCATTTTAGATCAATGGTTCCCAAACTGTGGGTCGGCAGAGGAGGTGCGGGGGTGTAAAGCTGCAAATTCTTCTCTCCGCCAACAAGAGGGGTGTGAACACTGTATGTCATGAAAAGTGTTGGTGCCCATAGAAATACACTATATATACAAAAGTATGTGGACACACCTTCAAAATGAATGGATTTGGCTATTTCAGCCACACCAGTTGCTGACAGGTGTATAACATCGAGCACACACCCATGCAATATCCATAGACAAACATTGTCAGTAGAATGGCCTTGCTGAAGAGCTCAGTGACATTTAACTTGGCACTGTCATAGGATGCCACCTTTCCAACAAGTCAGTTTGTCAAATATTTGCCCTGCTAGAGCTGCCCCGATCAACTGTAAGTGTTGTTATTGTGAAGTGGAAACGTCTAGGAGCAACAACGGCTCAGCCGCGGAGTGGTAGGCCACACAAGCTCACCGAACGGGATCGCCGAGTGCTGAAGCACGTGGAGCGTAAAAACATCTGTCTTCGGTTGGAACACTCATTACTGAGTTCTAAACTGCCTCTGGAAGCAACGTCAGCACAAGAACTGTTCGTCGGAAACTTAACGAAATGGGTTTCCATGCTCGAGCAGCCACACACAAGCCAATGCTGGAAGGGGGGCCTGAGTGAAAAGGTTTGGGAACCCCTGCTTTGGATAATGGGCTTTGTGCTGAACTGCTTCATTTTGAACATCAAGCCAGTGCATTTGTAACCGATGTGAAATGGCTAGCTAGTTAGCGGTGGTGCGCGCTAATAGCGTTTCAATCGGTGACGTCACTCACTCTGAGGACCTTGAAGTAGTTGTTCCCCTTGCTCTGCAAGGGCTGTGGTTTTTGTGGAGCGATGGGTAACGATGCTTCGTGGGTGACTGTTGTTGATGTGTGCAGAGGGTCCCTGGTTCGAGCCCAGGTAGGGGCGAGGAGAGGGACGGAAGCAATATTGTTACACATTGGGTTACCATTAAGGGTGTTTGTGTGTGTGTGTGTGTGTGTGTGTGTGTGTGTGTGTGTGTGTGTGCACGTCTTTGTGCGTATATGTGTCTGCTTTGTCAGTCGGGGATATGTCAAAATCTGTCACGGCAAATCACTTGACTGCATTTTATATCCGGTTCTAATCATTTCTGAAGGGAAGATGTTGTGTCCAATCTAAACAATGCATCTGAAAGCTCCATTGGTCAGACGACAGCTGGGTCTCTCCGAAAATGTCCTGGGGACACTATATGTTGGAGCTGCCGTTGATGGAGAGCAAATAGCGAAGATCTGCCCTGTACCATAATGATATTCTGCTCTCACAGCTTCCCGTCTGCAGCTCTTCCTGCACACACAGCACCGAGCTCGCCAGACACCGTGGGTAGACAAACAAAGACAGGCTCCTCGGATGGAAGGGCGTGCAGAGTAGGATGGTTTTATTGGATGCTCTGTGCGTTGGGAAAATGACATTGGATGTTTTGATTCTATACATCAGATTGATGCCCCAGTAGTTTCAGCCAGAGATGGAGTCTAGTTTACAGTCGATTCGCAGTGAGGCGAACTCAATTTGAGGTGTAGAAGTTGAATGGGCCGTGCGCCATCCCAGGTAGCACATTTGGTTCCTTGGAAGTTGTGGGAACGTATGTTTTTGGTTGTGGGAACGAAGCTACACATTTCCTGACAAGTAAAACTAAATGTTTTTTAAACTTCTGAGAATAGAAGTGAAAATGTTGCCTGTTCTGGGAACGTTTATTTTTAGGTTGCAGGGAGGTTCTTTGAATGTTTTGCATAGGTTTCTTGAATGTTTTCAAGGGAGGTTTCATTAGCGCTGTGAGAATGGAAATTCTAGGTTATTTTGAGGTTTTTGAATGACTTCCTTAAAACTTTCAAGTGATTTGCGCTTTCGGAAAGGTAAAGCATCAGTCCATGTGTACAAGTTTTGTGCTCTTGTATGAAGCAATCAATCCCACGTTCCTGACCAAAATTAGATTTAACCGGGCTAGTAACTCCCTAACTAGCAAAGAATATCAGTAAATGTGCACACGGCTACAAGAGGCTCTGCTCTGTGATCTTAAATGTACATATACTTAGACTACTCTCAGTCCGGGTGATGTAAGAACCATTCATGCCTGTGAAATAGAACAAGGCTACTCCTATGAGCTCCTCAGCCTACAACAAAATCACCAAATCAGTCTTGAAGTTAAATTAGATTTTTTGCATTGAAAGCGACTGTTATTATTCTGGCAATTCTGTGTGGGACTGCTCCAAGAGCTGCTCAGCATACGCACGCAGTTTAGAGGGAACATTTCTGAAGGGTATTTACTGCCTGTGAGAGAGACAGGTTTCTGTACTACTGCCGAGAGAGAGGAAACAAGGATTATTCTCCTCTCCCATAAAAGCAAAGGAAGAGAAATGGACAAACGCATGCCTTTGATATCCACCCAAATGGCTAAATGCTTGGCTTTGAAACCCCACTGGCAGTGACACAAACTATTTACAGGCTCTTATCAAAAGAAAGATGGCACACCATGCAGATTAATCTATCACTTCATATTGTACTCTCATCTTTATTTATCTCTCTCTCACTCTCTTTCTCCCTTTCTCTCTTTTTCCTGCGTTCTATGATGTTTCCTAGTGTGCACAGTAGATGGTCAAACATACGCGCGACACACACACACACACACACACACACACACACACACACACACACACACACACACACACACACACACACACACACACACACACACACACACACACACACACACACACACACACACACACACACACACACACACACACACACACATACCTGAGCCTGTCTGGGGTATTTGAGAAGTAGCATTTTAATAGAAAGAGTGGAAAGTAAATACATTTTTTGTTATAGCCTGCAGATTCAGGATAAGGCTATTTTTCTGACCCACAGTCAGTCTTGTGCCCTCGCCCATTATCTGTCTCTCTGCTATACTTTTATTCTCTCACTCACTCACTCTGCCCTCAATCATTCTGATTTCTTCCCTGGCAGACTCATAAAAGCCATGGAATATTTGTCAAATATTCCTCCCAATTTAGAGACCAGCTTTTCAAATGCTCGAGAGACAACTCTATCTCCACGTGTGTGTGTGTACGTGCATGCATGTGTGCGTGTGCACGTGTCTCTCTGTGTTGTTAGGGGGGTCACAGGGGTGGAGACAGAAAAGTAATTTCTCATAAACAGGAATACATAACCTTTGATTCAAATGTTAAAAATGTATTAGTTGCATACACATATTTAGCAGATGATATTGGTCACATACACGTGGTTAGCAGATGATATTGGTCACATATACGTGGTTAGCAGATGATATTGGTCACATACACGTGGTTAGCAGATGATATTGGTCACATACACATATTTAGCAGATGATATTGGTCACATACACATATTTAGCAGATGATATTGGTCACATACACATATTTAGCAGATGATATTGGTCACATACACATATTTAGCAGATGATATTGGTCACATACACATATTTAGCAGATGATATTGGTCACATACACATATTTAGCAGATGATATTGGTCACATACACATATTTAGCAGATGATATTGGTCACATACACATATTTAGCAGATGATATGGTCACATACACGTGGTTAGCAGATGATATTGGTCACATACACGTGGTTAGCAGATGATATTGGTCACATACACATATTTAGCAGATGATATGGTCACATACACATATTTAGCAGATGATATTGGTCACATACACATATTTAGCAGATGATATTGGTCACATACACGTGGTTAGCAGATGATATTGGTCACATATACGTGGTTAGCAGATGATATTGGTCACATACACGTGGTTAGCAGATGATATTGGTCACATATACGTGGTTAGCAGATGATATTGGTCACATACACGTGGTTAGCAGATGATATTGGTCACATACACATATTTAGCAGATGATATGGTCACATACACATATTTAGCAGATGATATTGGTCACATACACATATTTAGCAGATGATATTGGTCACATACACATATTTAGCAGATGATATTGGTCACATACACATATTTAGCAGATGATATTGGTCACATACACGTGGTTAGCAGATGATATTGGTCACATACACATATTTAGCAGATGATATTGGTCACATACACATATTTAGCAGATGATATTG
This sequence comes from Oncorhynchus kisutch, assembly GCF_002021735.2. Classification (NCBI taxonomy): domain Eukaryota; kingdom Metazoa; phylum Chordata; class Actinopteri; order Salmoniformes; family Salmonidae; genus Oncorhynchus; species Oncorhynchus kisutch. The sequence continues at coordinate 30,962,146 of NC_034197.2, forward strand.
GTCACATACACATATTTAGCAGATGATATTGGTCACATACACATATTTAGCAGATGATATTGGTCACATACACATATTTAGCAGATGATATTGGTCACATACACGTGGTTAGCAGATGATATTGGTCACATACACATATTTAGCAGATGATATTGGTCACATACACGTGGTTAGCAGATGATATTGGTCACATACACATATTTAGCAGATGATATTGGTCACATACACGTGGTTAGCAGATGATATGGTCACATACACATATTTAGCAGATGATATTGGTCACATACACATATTTAGCAGATGATATTGGTCACATACACATATTTAGCAGATGATATGGTCACATACACGTGGTTAGCAGATGATATTGGTCACATACACATATTTAGCAGATGATATTGGTCACATACACGTGGTTAGCAGATGATATTGGTCACATACACATATTTAGCAGATGATATTGGTCACATACACATATTTAGCAGATGATATTGGTCACATATACGTGGTTAGCAGATGATATTGGTCACATACACATATTTAGCAGATGATATTGGTCACATACACATATTTAGCAGATGATATTGGTCACATACACATATTTAGCAGATGATATTGGTCACATACACATATTTAGCAGATGATATTGGTCACATACACATATTTAGCAGATGATATGGTCACATACACATATTTAGCAGATGATATTGGTCACATACACATATTTAGCAGATGATATTGGTCACATACACATATTTAGCAGATGATATTGGTCACATACACGTGGTTAGCAGATGATATTGGTCACATATACGTGGTTAGCAGATGATATTGGTCACATACACGTGGTTAGCAGATGATATTGGTCACATATACGTGGTTAGCAGATGATATTGGTCACATACACGTGGTTAGCAGATGATATTGGTCACATACACATATTTAGCAGATGATATTGGTCACATACACATATTTAGCAGATGATATTGGTCACATACACGTGGTTAGCAGATGATATGGTCACATACACATATTTAGCAGATGATATTGGTCACATACACATATTTAGCAGATGATATTGGTCACATACACATATTTAGCAGATGATATTGGTCACATACACGTGGTTAGCAGATGATATTGGTCACATACACATATTTAGCAGATGATATGGTCACATACACATATTTAGCAGATGATATTGGTCACATACACATATTTAGCAGATGATATTGGTCACATACACATATTTAGCAGATGATATTGGTCACATACACATATTTAGCAGATGATATTGGTCACATACACATATTTAGCAGATGATATTGGTCACATACACATATTTAGCAGATGATATTGGTCACATACACATATTTAGCAGATGATATTGGTCACATACACGTGGTTAGCAGATGATATTGGTCACATACACATATTTAGCAGATGATATTGGTCACATACACATATTTAGCAGATGATATTGGTCACATATACGTGGTTAGCAGATGATATTGGTCACATACACATATTTAGCAGATGATATTGGTCACATACACATATTTAGCAGATGATATTGGTCACATACACATATTTAGCAGATGATATTGGTCACATACACATATTTAGCAGATGATATTGGTCACATACACATATTTAGCAGATGATATTGGTCACATACACGTGGTTAGCAGATGATATGGTCACATACACATATTTAGCAGATGATATTGGTCACATACACATATTTAGCAGATGATATTGGTCACATACACATATTTAGCAGATGATATTGGTCACATACACATATTTAGCAGATGATATTGGTCACATACACATATTTAGCAGATGATATTGGTCACATACACGTGGTTAGCAGATGATATGGTCACATACACGTGGTTAGCAGATGATATGGTCACATACACGTGGTTAGCAGATGATATGGTCACATACACGTGGTTAGCAGATGATATTGGTCACATACACGTGGTTAGCAGATGATATTGGTCACATACACGTGGTTAGCAGATGATATTGGTCACATACACGTGGTTAGCAGATGATATTGGTCACATACACGTGGTTAGCAGATGATATTGGTCACATACACGTGGTTAGCAGATGATATGGTCACATACACGTGGTTAGCAGATGATATTGGTCACATACACGTGGTTAGCAGATGATATTGGTCACATACACGTGGTTAGCAGATGATATTGCGGGTATAGCGAAATGCTTGTGTTCCTAGCTCCAATAGTGCAGTAATATCTAACAATACACACCAATATAAAAGTAAATTTAATGAAATTAAGAAATATAGAAATATTAGGATGCAATGTCGGAGTCCGGAGTATGTGTATGTGTGTGTATAAGGTGCCTTCGGTATTGTATTCAGACCCCTTGTCACGACTTCTACTGAAGTCGGTTCCTCTCCTTGTTCGGGCGGTGTTCGGTGGTCCAGACCTGAATCCAATCGAGAATCTGTGGAAAGAACTGAATACTGCTGTTCACAAATGCTCTCCATCCAACCTCACTGAGCTCGAGCTGTTTTGCAAGGAGGAATGGGAAAAAATGTCAGTCTCTCGATGTGCAAAACTGATAGAGACATACCCCAAGCGACTTACAGCTGTAATCGCAGCAAAAGGTGGTGCTACAAAGTATTAACTTAAGGGGGCTGAATAATTTTGCACGCCCAATTCTTCAGTTTTTGATTTGTTAAAAAAGTTTGAAATATCCAATAAATGTCGTTCCACTTCATGATTGTGTCCCACTTGTTGTTGATTCTTCACCAAAAAATACAGTTTTATATCTTTATGTTTGAAGCCTGAAATGTAGCAAAAGGTCGCAAAGTTCAAGGGGGCCGAATACTTTCGCAAGGCACTGTATTACCTAGTTCTCTCCTGCGTCTGACTTCCCTGCCACCAGTTACACACGCCTTACACCCCTTGACTTTTTCCACATTTTCCAACATTACAGCCTACACACAATACCCCACAATGACAAAGCAAAAACAGTTTTTTAGACATTTTTGCTCATTCCTAAAAAATAAAAATAAAAAGTATTCTGACCCTTTACTCAGTACTTTGTTGAAGCACCTTTGGCAGCGATTACAGCATGGATTGTTCTTAGGTATGATGCTACAAGCTTGGCACATCTGTATTTTGAATATTTCTCCCATTCTTCTCTGCAGATCCTCTCAAGCTCTGTCAGGTTGGATGGGGTGCGTTGCTGTACAGGTATTTTCAGGTCTCTCCAGAGATGTTCGATTGGGTTCAAGTCCGGGCTCTTGCTGAGCCACTCATGGAAATTTAGAGACTTGTCCCGAAGCCACCCCTGCGTTGTCTTGGCTCTGTGCTTAGGGTCTTTGTCCTGTTGGAAGGTGAACCTTCACCCCCAGTCTGAGGACACTCTGGAGCAGGTTTGCATCAAGGATCTCTCTGTACTTTGCTCCGTTCATCTTTGCCTCGATCCTGACTGGTCTCCCAGCCCCTACCACTGAAAACAACTCCAAAGCATGATGCTGCTACCACCATGCTTCACCATAGGAAGGGTGCCAGGTTTCCTCCAGACATGACACTTGGCATTCACGCCAAAGAGTTCAATCTTGGTTTCATCAGACCAGAGAATCTTGTTTCTCGTTGTCTGAGAGTCTTTAGACATGACACTTGGCATTCACGCCAAAGAGTTCAATCTTGGTTTCATCAGACCAGAGAATCTTGTTTCTCGTTGTCTCGAAACTCCAAGCGGGCTGTCATGTGACTTGTACTGAAGAGTGGCTTCTGTCTGGCACCTCTACCATAAAGTCCTGATTGGTGGAGTGCTGCAGAGATGGTTGCCCTTCTGGAAGGTTCTCCCATCTCCACAGAGGAACTCTAGAGCTCTGTCAGAGTGACCATCAGGTTCTTGGTCACCTCCTTGACCAAGGCCGTTCTCCCCCGAATGCTCAGTTTGGCAGGGTGGCCAGCTCTAGGAAGAGTCTTGGTGGTTCAATTTAAGAATGATGAAGGCCACTGTGTTATAGGGGACCTTCTATGCTGCAGAAATGTTTAAGTACCCTTCCCAAAATCTGTGCCTAGACACAATGCTGTCTAAGGACAAATCCTTCGACCTCATGGCTTGGTTTTTGCTCTGACGTGCACTGTCAATTGTATTTACCACAGGTGGACTCCAATCAGGTTGTAGAAACATCTCAAAGATGATCAATGGAAACAGGATGCACCTGAGCTCAATTTAGAATCTCATAGCATAGGGTCTGAATACTTGTACAGTATTTCTGTTTATCTTTTTAATAAATTTGCAAAATTGCAAAACCTGCTTTTGCTTTGCTTTGGCCAGCTAGTGGGGACTATTTAATAGTCTAATGGCCTTGAAATAGAATCCATCAATCAATCAAATATATTCATCAAGCCCTTTTTACATCAGCCGATGCCACAAAGTGCTATACAGAAACCCATCCTAGAACCCCAAACAGCAAGCAATGCAGATGTAGAAGCACAGTGGCTAGGAAAAACTCCCTAGAAAGGCAGGAACATAGGAAGAAACCTAGAGAGGAACTAGGCTCTGAGGGGTGGACAGTCCTCTTCTGGCTGTGCTGGGTTGAGATTATAACAGTACATTTATTTATTTTTATTTCACCTTTATTTAACCAGGTAGGCAAGTTGAGAACAAGTTCTCATTTACAACTGCGACCTGGCCAAGATAAAGCAAAGCAGTTCGACACATATAACAACACAGAGTTACACATGGAGTAAAACAAACATACAGTCAATAATACAGTAGAAAAATAAGTCTATATACAATGTGAGCGAATGAGGTAAGAGATAAGATAAGATGAGATGAGATAAGATGAGATAAGGGAGGTAAAGGCAATAAATAGGTCATGGTGGCGAAGTAAATACAATATAGCAATTAAAACACCGGAATAGTAGATTTGACAGTAGATGAGTGTGCAAAGTAGAAATACTGGGGTGCAACGGAGCAAAATAAATAAATAAATACAGTAGGGGAAGGGGTAGTTGTTTGGGCTATATATAGCTATGTACAGGTGCAGTAAATCTGTGAGCTGCTCTGACAGCTGGTGCTTAAAGCTAAGGGAGATAAGTGTTTCCAGTTTCAGAGATTTTTGTAGTTCGTTCCAGTCATTGGCAGCAGAGAACTGGAAGGAGAGGCGGCCAAAGGAGGAATTGGCTTTGTGGGTGACAAGTGAGATATACCTGCTGGAATGCGTGCTACGGGTGGGTGCTGCTATGGTGACCAGTGAGCAGAGATAAGGCAGGACTTTACCTAGCAGGGTCTTGTAGATGACCTGGAGCCAGTGGGTTTGGCGACAAGTATGAAGCGAGGGCCAGCCAACGAGAGCGTACAGGTCGCAGTGATGGGTAGTATATGGGGCGTTGGTGACAGAACGGATGGCACTGTGATAGACTGCATCCAATTTGTTGAGTAGGGTGTTGGAGACTATTTTGTAAATGACATCGCCGAAGTTGAGGATCGGTAAAATGGTCCGTTTTACGAGGGTATGTTTGGCAGCATGAGTGACATGGCCAAGATGTTCAAAAGAAGATAGAAGCTTTCAGTCTCTCGGTCCCAGCTTTGATGCACCTGTACTGACATCGCATTCTGGATGGTAGCAGGGTGAACAGGCCATGGCTCGGGTGGCTGAGGTCCTTGATGAACTCTTTGGCCCTTTACTTAACTGAGATGTGTAATGTTTTCAGCGGGCTGAGTTAGCTGAGGTTGATCAGAGTAAATCCTTACGGTTGCTGCTTTGTTTTCATTCTTTATTAAAAGAAAACATCTCTAGGGCAGACCCAGTAACTCTCCCCAAAGCCTGCTCGTATTGAAACAACCTCTCACTCCCTGTCAAACCATCATACGTGTGTCCGTCCGTGTGTCTGTGTGTGTGAGTGTGTGTGTCCGTGCGTATGCATATTCTCCAAACCACAGTTTTCTCTCCACCCCAGATCATTGCTCTCCATGCCAATATCTCATACCACTCTATACAGGTTAGGAGCCTGTGATTTTCTCTAGAATCAGAGTGAAGGTCATAGTGGATCCTTGAGAAATCTCTCATCACTCTTTCCACATGCCCTTTCCCATCTCTGGAAAGAGACACAGTAAGCTGTACATCTAATGGTCAGTCTTCCCAATCTTCCTGTGGAAACAGAGACAGTCTACTAATGTAACTGTCTGTGGCTCACTGACAGACAGAGGCTAATCATCCTGCTGCTCTGTGAACAGACTGGAATACACACAGCTCTGAGACACTCAGAAAGTTGCCAGATGGTCCCTGTTTCACAGCTCATAGTCAGTCCACTGCCATTCAGACATAGAGTGCCAGGCCTCTCAATCTAGTATCCACAGCCATTTACACAAGCTTCCCAATTTTGTGTATTTAATTATTATTATTTTTTACCTTTATTTAACTAGGCAAGTCAGTTAAGAACAAATTCTTATTTTCAATGACGGCCTAGGAACAGTGGGTTAACTGCCTGTTCAGGGGCAGAACGACAGATTTGTACCTTGTCAGCTCGGGGATTTGAACTTGCAACCTTTCGGTTACTAGTCCAACACTCTAACCACTAGGCTACACTGCCGCCCCTATAGAGAAACTGTCGGAACACAAAGGGGAAGTGTGTGTGTATGCACACGTGTGTGTGTGTGTGTGTGTATGCGCGTGCGCAAATGTGTGTGTGATTATTGGTCACAAGTGTAAATCAAGCAGACATGAGCAGAACCTGGAAACCATTGTGTCAAAATCACAGTTTTCATTTCATTACTGTGGTATATAATTGTGTGGGAGGAAAGAGTTTGGAACGGACCGGCACCTCAAAGCGTACGTAGGGAGTAATAAACATCTGGTCTCTAAGTGTGTGTGCGTGTGTCCAAGAGCTCATCAGTGATCCAAACCTCTTTCCAGATTCTTAAGCAGAGATGTGTGTTTAACTGGGAACATAAATCACGGAGTAGAAACCTCGTCAGATTTGGACAGAGTAAAGTCATACTACATTTCTCTGGTATAGAGCTAGAAGGAAGATAGGAAACAGGAATGGATAGTTAGCACATCCTAGGAGGACGGATAGACTGTGGTGAAGGAGCTATGGACAAAGGGGTGGCTGGTATGGAGATAGGGAAAGGTGCTACAGCAATGGTTTTCCATGCTATTCAACTCCCAAGGCCTTTCCTATATCAACGAAAATCAACGTCTGTCCATGTCCTGAGGAAGTCAGGAAATTCCTTCGAAACTGGCCACTTGGGGCAACATAGAGCACTATTACAATCAAGTAGACTTGGGTTTTGCTAGGGTGTTCTGGACAGGGGTGGCGGATGGGCTAGTCCCTTACGGAGCAGGAGGAACAACCCAGGGTGTCAAAAACACTTTGAAATTTGACATTTGGAGCAACTTCTAAATTTGGAGTAATGTGGATAAACGTCAGAATCTGAAGTGAAATTGGCAAAACCACATGGCTATGGCTGTCACTGACTGTAAGTAAGAGAGAATCTCTGTGTGTGTGTGGTTGTGTGTTACTGTTTTCCAAAGTGACTCAATTCCCACCCCGGATCACATGAAATCCAGGATTGGTTCCGGTCCGCTCCAGTCCTGGGAACTCATGTCTTTATTAATCTGAGATTTGTTTCAACAGCACCACTTTATATGAGGGATTATCCTGCTAGACAGAGTAAATCCACATGTGCACGGACACACACACACACACACACACACACACACACACACACACACACACACACACACACACACACACACACACACACACACACACACACACACACACACACACACACACACACACACACACACACACACACACACACCTGTCCTGCTCCTCACCAGATAGGCGAAACCAGAGACCCCTTTCTCTCACATCAGCTTTGACACCCCTCCATGCAATGTTTTCAATACTGACGTATTTCTACTGATCTCATATTTACATTCAATACAGTCCTCTGATGACACTTCTGTTCCCCTACGGAAGTGACTGAGAGACCCCATGAAAAACTGAGTATGTGAGTGTGTGAGTGTATTGAAGTGTGTGTGAGTGTATTGAAGTGTGTGAGTGAGTTTGTGAGTGTATTGAAGTGTGTGAGTGAGTTTGTGAGTGTATTGAAGTGTGTGAGTTTGTGCGTATGTACATACGCGTGTTTGTGAGAGATGTGTGTGTGTGTGTGTACGTACATGTGTTTGTGAGAGAGAGTGTTCTGCCAGCGTATGCTACACATAGCCTACCTAGCAACTGACTTACCCAGTTACCTACATAATTTTCAGTAGAGACGGTAACACTAATGGTATGTCTGTGTAGCTGTGCAGCGAGTGGTGTACTGCCTGTAGGTCATTGGCTCCAGTGTTAGCCAGAGCAGCAGCTGTTGTGTGTTGGTATGTGACCTACACTGTGTCATCAGTACACTGACAGGGACTGACAGGGGCACGACGAACCGGACAGATTTAAGGGGATAGAGGTCACTTTGTCTTGCCTAACTTGTGTGTGTGAATACTTCTGTGTGAATACCTCAGTCTGTCTATGTGACGACCGCTCACTGTGAACTCATCTGGAAATGCCTCTGGGAAACCTGGTTGAGAAAAAGTATCTGGTATCTGGCATCGTCTGCATTCTGGGAGCTAACACGTGTCTTCAAGTCTCAGGCAAGGTTATTATTCATCACGCACATGTACTTGACTTCCCTCAGCGCCATCATGTGCTAGAGGACAGTATTTGACCACTCTGCTGTGGTTCAAACGATTAGAGTGAGTGCCCCCCAGCTTCATCCTGGAGAGAAATGTTTTGGAGATAAATGTTTTGACATTATAAAGAAACACTCAGATGTGCAGCTACACTGCCCCGGGGTCCCTCAGCTGACAAGTTTGTCTGTGTGTGTGTGTGTGTGTGTCCAAGAGCTTATCAGTGAATCAAACGTCTTTAGCAGAGACGTTTAATGTCGTTATTGTTGATGTTATTACCTGTCTCACTTTGCTTAAGCATCAGTCACCTTGCCATTCTTGCTAATGAATCTGAGAAAGAGCAAGAGAATGAGAGTGTCCCAGCAGATGCTCCCCTGACCTGTCCCTGCTGCAGTTGACCCTATGAACCCTTCCAACCCCAGGCCATCCTCCTCCAGCTTCAAATACTATAATTCCAGTGTGGGGTTTCACTTGTTGGATTCCCCCCCTCTAAACTTCCCCACACCCACTCCAAAAAACTGAAACCAGGGAAAGCAGACGCCACTGCCCTAGGTTGGGGTGCCGCATTTTCTATCAAGATAATGACTTTAGTATCATTGTGGGACCTCTAGAAACATACTACTCCACCCTCCATGGCTCCCCCCCAGCCCACCCTCCATGACTCCCCCCAGCCCACACTCCCTGGCTCGCCCCAGCCCACACTCCCTGGCTCCCCCCCAGCCCACCCTCCATGGCTCCCCCCAGCCCACCCTCCATGGCTCCCCCCAGCCCACACTCCCTGGCTCCCCCCCAGCCCACCCTCCATGGCTCCCCCCAGCCCACACCCCATGGCTCCCCCTCCTGCCCACCCTCCATGCCCCCCCCCCAGCCCACCCTCCATGGCCCCCCCAGCCCCTCGATGGTTCCCCCCCAGCCTACCCTCCATGGCTCCCTCCAGCCCACCCTCCATGGCTCCCCCCAGCCCACGCTCCATGGCCCCCCCAGCCTAGCCCCCATGGTTCCCCCCCAGCCTACCTCCCATGGTTCCCCCCCAGCCTACCCTCAATGGCTCCCCCCAGCCCACCCTCCCTGACCCCCGGGGGGGGGCTGTGAAATAACCCTGATCCAGGCACAGGCAGCAAAATGGGTGGATGGACACATAAAAGGATGGATGGACACATAAAAGGATGGATGGACACATAAATGGATGGATGGACACATAAATGGATGGATGGACACATAAAAGGATGGATGGACACATAAAAGGATGGATGGACACATAAATGGATGGATGGACACATAAAAGGATGGATGGACACATAAATGGATGGATGGACACATAAAAGGATGGATGGACACATAAATGGATGGATGGACACATAAAAGGATGGATGGATGGACACATAAATGGATGGATGGACACATAAATGGATGGATGGACACATAAAAGGATGGATGGATGGACACATAAATGGATGGATGGACACATAAATGGATGGATGGACACATAAATGGATGGATGGACACAAAAGGATGGATGGATGGACACATAAATGGGTGGATGGACACATAAATGGGCGGATGGACACATAAAAGGATGGATGGACACATAAAAGGATGGATGGACATATAAATGGATGGATGGGATGGACACATAAATGGATGGATGGACATAAAAGGATGGATGGACACATAAAAGGATGGATGGACACATACAAGGATGGATGGACACACAAAAGGATGGATGGACACATAAAAGGATGGATGGACACATAAATGGGTGGATGGACACATAAAAGGATGGATGGACACATAAAAGGATGGATGGACACATAAATGGGTGGATGGACACATAAAAGGATGGATGGACACATAAAAGGATGGATGGACATATAAATGGATGGATGGGATGGACACATAAATGGATGGATGGACACATAAAAGGATGGATGGACACATAAATGGGTGGATGGACACATAAAAGGATGGATGGACACATAAAAGGATGGATGGACACATAAATGGATGAATGGACACATAAATGGATGGATGGACACATAAATGGATGGATGGACACATAAATGGATGGATGGACACATAAATGGATGGATGGACACATAAATGGATGGATGGACACATAAATGGGTGGATGGACACATAAATGGGTGGATGGACACATAAATGGGTGGATGGGATGGACACATAAATGGATGAATGGGCACATAAAAGGATGGATGGACACATAAAAGGATGGATGGACACATAAATGGAAAGAGATATCCAGTGGAAAGAGTAAGGGGGGAAGAGAGCAAACAAGAGAGTGAGACCAAAGTGTGCACTTGTTTAATCTGTTCCCCCAACTTCCTGGTGTTAATCCTTGAGAAGAAGCATTGGAGTCTGGCATCCTCTTGCCACGTGATTAGCTTAAACAACAAGAGTCAAGTGGTCAATAGGTTACAGCTGAATCGAGAGGCGATGAAGACAGCTTGTCTGTCGAAACGTTGGACAATAGGTTATTAAATGATTGCATCTGAGCTCCTAGATTGTGCGGCTCTCCTTTAATTTTACAGCTGAATCGCCCAGAACTCATCCCACAAGGCAACAAGTGGCTCAGTGAAGCGCAGGCATTTGGGGAATGATACACCTTCTTTGATGTTTTAATGAAAGGCATTCTTTCTCTCCACTTCTTTCCCTTCTAGACCTCCTTTTCTCCTGTTGTTTGATGCTCTGACCGCCGTATGCACTGAGGCTGATGAGAGCTATCGAGTTACTGAAATAATGGCAAATTATTCAACACAACAGCAGTAAATGGACTGTGAATGAGTGACTAAAGATGAGAGCTGGTTCTCTGTATATTTATCCCTCTCCGTCCTCATCTCCCTTCTCTACTTCCTCCCTAATGCACCTTCTCTTCCTCTACATCCATCTATCGTCTTCTCCTGCCTTCTGCCCCTCCCTCCTTTCCTCACCTCTTCTTTCCCTATACACTCTCCACTCCCATACTAAGTTATTCCCTCAGTCAGCCATAGTAAAGGCAGAGCCAGTCTTAGTGGGCCTCCATTATATTGTATACACAGAGCAATCCTTCATTGGGCTCCAGTGATTGTTGGGTCTGTTTACTGACTCTGGCGGTGATTGATAACAGCTTCCACATTGTTTACTGTGTGGAACGGACTGCTGGCATCCACAAGCAGTGTGTAGCAAACTCCAGGCCTCTTCAGACAGTCTGGTCCCTGTGGTTACATAAGGCCACGTGTGCATGACCATGTCCTCATCCCCTGACCAAAGTCTAGCTGACTGGACTGCTGCTGCCTCCTTCCTTCCTTCCCTCCCTACTCCTGGGAATAACTAAATGCACTCAATTCTGATGTTTTTCATTTGCTCTCTCTCTCTCTCTCTCTCTCTCTCTCTCTCTCTCAGCATCGTTCTGTTTCTACAAAACGTCTAGATTTAGAAGGTTAAGGTTTTGGATAGGGTTAACATCTTATGTTTAGTCACTCATTCTGAATGGTTAAGGTAAGGGTTAAGGTTTGTTTACAAACAAGTGTCCACCACTGGGATCCACAGAGTAATAGGATTATGCCCATCCACAACCCCCGTACACAGCGACCTAGCAAATCCCAAGCCTACTTGATGGTAATAGTGCTCGCTGTTGCCCATAGTGGGTGGTTTTGAAGGCATTTCCCGACGTGCTCAGGACATGGATAGATGTCCAAATTTCGAAGACACCGCTTAAGAGATCTAGTTAGAGAAGAGTACACCTCACAAGGACATAAAAAAAGTTCAGTTATTTTTTTCATAGCTTTCCTCATGGCTCTCCATCCGGTTTGTCCTGAAGTGAGGAAAACAGGCAGCACCAGATCTTTGTTTGACTCCTCGCCTGGAGATATCCTTATCATTCTCTCTCTCTGGCTTGATACTCATTTTGTTTTAAGGAGGAAACAGACAAGAGTTTAAGGTCAGTTTTGTGTTTACCCCAGCTAATGATTACGATAGGATTTAGAGAGTAACCTGATCCTAGTTCTGTGCCCAAAGGCAACAACTACTCAAACAAAATAGCAAGGAACATAACAGGGGATGTTGAGTGTTAGAGCTCCAGCAGCTGGACAGTACCAGCGGGCAGATGGAGCGTGTCATGCCCAGCCAGGGCCACCTTTCTCTGGCAAAACGAGCGTGCCTGTTCCCCCTCTGGCTGTTTGTCTGGATGGAGTGTCACCAGCTCCACATGCTGTGTGATCTCACACACGGTCTACTGTGTCCTCACCTGACGGCATCACCAGAATCTTCTAATGATGCGTTTGCACAGGTTTTTGACTAATCCGACGTGAAAAGATCTGATGTGATTGGTGCCTTATTGTGATACCATATGATCATGCACTTGATGTAAAGTGTTGTATAGAAAGAGAGAAAGAGGAACAAAAAAGGAGAGAGGGGGGCAGAAAAGAAAGTAGACCAGAGGCCCAATTCTTCCATAAACAATGAAACAATGAACCTAAGAGATCTGTAGATATTCATGTACATAGATTTGACCAGGCCAGAGAACCCTTTCCCCTAATACCACAGCACGCAATTACAATTTGTACATACATTTTGACTGGATGAAGTCAATCAGTCTGGTGCTCTGTATACTAAATAATTTAGGAAGTCATGGGGTATAGGCCGTACCATTCACTCAACAAGGGGGTGTCAGGAGAGCGCTAGCCCTCATTACCTTTGATTGGAGGGGGAGTTTCTCCCCCATTCTCTCCATTGCAGCTGCGCCAGCGTAGGTTTGGTCAACAAGATTGCCATTCCCCCATCAATTAAATGCAATGAAGTCCAGTGGAGGCGGGTGACTTGAAAAATTGAGGAGGATGGGTAAAGGCGCGGACTGAACGGAGACGACAAAGCATCTTTAAAATACATTTGTGAAAGACAAATTATTTGAACCTAAAGCACTTAAGTTAGACATTTAGAGTACAATATTATAGGGAATGGGATTGAGAGAGCTACTTACACAGCGTTGGGAAGGGATCACAGCAGTGATTGAATGAGCGTATGAGGCATGAGTTGAGGTGTTCAGAGGCTTCAGTGCAGGACAGGCTCATCATGAATGGATGGTGTTGGAGAAGAGCTCAACTCTTCCACTGGGGGCAGGACAGGATTTTACTGGGAAGACAAAAAACAATAACACAACACACTACACTACACAGTTAGACAAAAAAGCTAAGAATGAGTTAGTTCAAACAAGGAGTCAAATTATTGATGTGTAATAATGTGATTGTGTTTGTGTATGTAATTTCCTCTACAGAGAAAATGGACCGGTCTACACACAGTGCTTGGAGAGGAAACATTCAATGTGCCAGTGGATGAGAGGGCACATGAGACGTGGCTTCAGTTCCTGTCAGGAGAGAGTTGACAATGGTTGTGGAGTGGAGTGGTCATCACCTTTTAAATCAGGGAACATGAGGGGCACTCACTTAGCTGTAAATACAAATTGCAGATAAATTCCATTGCAGCTGCGCCAGCGTAGGTTTGGTCAACAAGATTCTACATGAAGTTAAACTCAGACATTTCAGCATTCACAAAGCCAAACATAGACTGCGCATCTCGCCCACTTGACACATCAAAGTACATCTGAGAAATGTTCCTAGATAAAGCCCTGGCCGTTCACATACCTGATGATAACTGACAACTGTGAGCAGACTGGTAGCACCATAGGTCCCAGAGTGGTGGGGACATTTTCTTTCCCCTGGGGCCCAGAGTTTTTCCTTATCTGGTAACTTAACCAGGAAAACTCAGGACCTTATAGGATATGACAGTGATTAATCAGTTGTGAAAAGGTTTTATATGGGCTATGATGGGACCAGTTTTTCCTTATCTGGTAACTTAACCAGGAAAACTCAGGACCTTATAGGATATGACAGTGATTAATCAGTTGTGAAAAGGTTTTATATGGGCTATGATGGGACCAGTTTTTCCTTATCTGGTAACTTAACCAGGAAAACTCAGGACCTTATAGGATATGACAGTGATTAATCAGTTGTGAAAAGGTTTTATATGGGCTATGATGGGACCAGTTTTTCCTTATCTGGTAACTTAACCAGGAAAACTCAGGACCTTATAGGATATGACAGTGATTAATCAGTTGTGAAAAGGTTTTATATGGGCTATGATGGGACCAGTTTTTCCTTATCTGGTAACTTAACCAGGAAAACTCAGGACCTTATAGGATATGACAGTGATTAATCCGCTGTGAAAAGGTTTTATATGGGCTATGATGGGACTAGGATATGACAGTGATGAATCAGTTGTGAAAAGGTTTTATATGGGCTATGATGGGACTAGGATATGACAGTGATGAATCAGTTGTGAAAAGGTTTTATATGGGCTATGATGGGACTAGGATATGACAGTGATGAATCAGTTGTGAAAAGGTTTTATATGGGCTATGATGGGACTAGGAAATGACAGTGATTAATCCGTTGTGAAAAGGTTTTATATGGGCTATGATGGGACTAGGATATGACAGTGATGAATCAGTTGTGAAAAGGTTTTATACGGGCTATGATGGGACTAGGATATGACAGTGATTAATCCGTTGTGAAAAGGTTTTATATGGGCTATGATGGGACCAGTTTTTCTAATCCGGTCACATGGTCTTAAAAACTTCTGGGGAAAAAGGATGAAAACCCTGTCAAACTGCAGCAACCTTAGACTAACAGGGTGTTTCCTCTACCTAGACACAGAGACAACACTGATGGACAATAGAACTCGCAGGGCTGAGCTTTTTATGCATGCTTACATAGTGCAGGCCTATGCAAATGCAGGCCTAATAAAACATTTACTCACAGTCTATGTCATCACTATTATGTCGATTGATTCAGTACAGTTAATCATTTGTGATTGAAAAGGTCTAGGCCGCCTAGCCAGCCCAAGTTTGAATATAAACCACATTTGATCATATCCTTCCTGTTTGGCCCTGTCCGGGGGTGTCCTCGGATGGGGCCACAGTGTCTCCTGACCCCTCGTGTCTCAGCCTCCAGTATTTATGCTGCAGTAGTTTATGTGTCGGGGGGCTGGGGTCAGTTTGTTATATCTGGAGTACTTCTCCTGTCCTATTCGGTGTCCTGTGTGAATCTAAGTGTGCATTCTCTAATTCTCTCCTTCTCTCTTTCTTTCTCTCTCTCGGAGGACCTGAGCCCTAGGACCATGCCCCAGGACTACCTGACATGATGACTCCTTGCTGTCCCCAGTCCACCTGGCCATGCTGCTGCTCCAGTTTCAACTTCCACCTGACTGTGCTGCTGCTCCAGTTTCAACTGTTCTGCCTTATTATTATTCGACCATGCTGGTCATTTATGAACATTTGAACATCTTGGCCATGTTCTGTTATAATCTCCACCCGGCACAGCCAGAAGAGGACTGGCCACCCCACATAGCCTGGTTCCTCTCTAGGTTTCTTCCTAGGTATTGGCCTTTCTAGGGAGTTTTTCCTAGCCACCGTGCTTCTACACCTGCATTGCTTGCTGTTTGGGGTTTTAGGCTGGGTTTCTGTACAGCACTTTGAGATATCAGCTGATGTACGAAGGGCTATATAAATAAATTTGATTTGATTTGATCACATTCACATTTTCTCCTGACACACAAATAGACTATAAATACATGACCAATTACATGACCAATTAGTTTACACTGACCAGATGGACAGGGCGCATAGGCTCTTATTAGTAGCCTACAGTTGATCAGACTGAAAAATAGTCTCGTTTTCATCCCATACAGCATGTCAGCTCTCTAATGTTTAGGCGTCGCCTAGGCTGCTGCAACATTTATGTAAAGAGATTTTGCTTTTGTCTGCCTGGATTGATGATGTGTTAATACCGGAGGAAAGTGGACATGTGCTACGTCAACCTCTCTTTTTAATCTCACGTTTAATGGATGACGCAAAGGAAGCGATTAAATCATACAGAATTGATTTCGACATCACAGAGAAGACAATAGAAACTTCCATATGCTCAGCAAGTAAAGCATCGCAATGTGCAATTACCTCTACAAGCTCCTTGTACAGTAGTTGCCCTTGTTAGTTGAACTTTCCCTCTCGTCGTGCCCCTAAGTAAAAGCCAACTCTTGCCGATAATCTGCATGTGACCCTGTTTCTTCTTACCTTCTCATTGTGTTGTGCAGTTTGAATACGCAGATGTTTGTCCATTACATGATCGATGCAGCTTTTTCCAGGAAGATTGAATCTGATATGGGCAATAAAGGGCTTCTTCAACAAAAAATCCACTATGTTGTTATTTGCATTAGTTAGCCATTCTGGAAGAGAACTGCACCCTGGTAGCTAGCTAGCTACTTGCTACTAAAGTTAGCAAGACAAATGTAAATAAATTGCACTAACGCAACACAAATATAGTTCTAAAACCAAGAAAACAATATATAATCTACCTCTTCCGCCTCCTGTAGTTTGAAGAAACTAATTTGAATTGAATAATATCCCCAAACTTCTCAACTATCACTCTATTAACACGTAGAACCCCCATAATGCTCTGTGGCACAACCCCAACACACCACACTAGGTTCGTTCTCTAATCCTAAACCTATCTTTGGAAAGACAACATGTCAGTTCATATTGCAAAAGCTTTTATTGGTTGGAGGACGTCATCCGGAAGTGGTCATAATAACCATGTAGGTCTATGGAAGGGGGTAAGGCCCGTGAGGCTCCTAGGTTTCATATTGAAGTCAATGTACTGTAGCCAGAGGAGGACGGGATATAGCTGTCCTCTAGCTAAACCATGGTGCTAGCCTGGAGTGTGTTGTTGAGACTACTGTAGACCTTTATTGCAAAACAGTGTGTTTTAATCAGATATTTTGTTACGTGGATATATTTTGTATCGTTTTATCTAAAAAATGTGTCTTTTGAATGTTTCATTATTTATAGTAGAATGGTCCCCCCCTTCCTTCTCTGAGGAAGCCTCCACTGATGGAGTTCATCTGTAAGTGGTTATACTGTAGAGCCTGGCTCTGAGAAGGATTGGAGCTTTTTCAATTATTATTTTTTATAGAAAATGGTCACAATTAGGGTTTCCAGAATGTTCCATTCCGTGCTGAACGATTTAGTGCTATTCTGTATGTATGTATGTATGTGTGTGTGTGTGTGCGCGCGCTTGTTTATGTGTATGTAAGTGAGTGAGCGAGAGAGCGAGAGCTCTATAGAAACCAAGCTCACAGTAGAGAAATTGGCTTGTCTAACAACACAGCACGCTTTTCAGCAGTGATTATGTTGCTTGCCATGGTTTATTTTCACATCTATCACCCTGCACTTGGTTTCTGCTCTGAAGGATTGTTATCTGTACATGACACTGTTTAGTTCATTGGGTTTAGGGAAGCAATAACATCATATCTATAGGATAACGAAGCACCCTGGACCTCAGTGGATGGTGGATGTGGAGTGAAAGTGAAGGTTTTATGTTCAGGGCTTGTGATATGGTTACTTGAGTGTGAGAAAGTGAAAACATTGAGAGAGGAGGGAGCAGAAGGAGAAAGAGGGTGAGAGAGGGAGTAGAAGGGAGAGAGAGAGTGAGAGAGACAGAGGGGGAGAGAGGGAGAGAGAATGAGAAATAAAGATAAAGTAGATAAGAGGAAATGTTTACTGGAGTGAGCATTATGGGGTCCAGGATAAGCCCATCTTTCATTTGGACATGGGTGGAAGTGTATGTACTGTACTGTAGCTGAAGTTTTGCCTAGCAGGGATACATAGTGGTTATTATGTTGCTTTTTGTGTTTCACCCCACTTTGTCAGAAACAGAACCATACAATGAACTTTGTTGTGGGAAAGAAAACCAGCACAGTGCTTAACCCCCTCAAAGAGATATTTTTTCACAAACAAGATCAATTACAGTACCAGGCAAAGGTTTGGACACCCCTACTCCTTCAATGGTTTTTCTGTATTTTCTACATTGTAGAATAATAGTGAAGACATCGAAACTATGAAATAACACATATGGAATCATTTAGTAGCCACAATTTGCCTTGATGGCAGCTTTGCACACTCTTGGCATTCTCTCAACCACTTGGAATGCATTTCAATTAACAGGTGTGCCTTGTTAAAAGTTAATTTGTGGAATTTCATTCCTTCTTAATGCATTTAAGCCAATCAATTGTGACAAGGTAGGGGTGGTATATAAAAGATAGCCCTATTCGGTAATAGACCAAGTAAATATTATGGCAAGAACAGCTCAAATAAACAACAGTCCATTATTACTTTAAGACATGAATCAGTCAATCCAGAAAATGTCAAGAACTTTGAAAGTTTCTTCAAGTGCAGTCGCAAAAACCTTTAAGAGCTATGAAGAATCTGGCTCTCATGAGGAGCACCACAGGAAAGGAAGACCCTAAGTTACCTCTGCTGCAGAGGATAAGTTCATTAGAGTTACCAGCCTCAGAAATTGCAGCCCAAATAATTGCAGTTACAGACACATCTAAACATCAACTGTTCAGAGGAGACTGTGTGAATCAGGCCTTCATGGTCGAATTGCTGCAAAGAAAACAATACTAAAGGACACCAATAAGAAGAAGAGATGTGCTTGGGCCTGATTAGTTAACAGTTTAGATTTTTGGTTCCAACCACAGAGTACAGTAGGTGAGCGGATGATCTCTGCATGTGTAGTTCCCACAGTGAAGCATGGAGGAAGAGGTGTAGGGGTGCTTTGCTGATGACACTGTCAGTGATTCATTTAGAATTCAAGGCACACTTAAACAGCATGTCTACTACAGCATTCCACAGCGATATGCCATCACATCTGCTTTGTGCTTAGTGTGACTATCATTTGTTTTTCAACAGGACAATGACCCAAAACACCTCCAGGATGTGTAAGGGCTATTTAACCAAGTGATGGAGTGCTGCATCAGATGACCTGGCCTCCACAATCACCCAACCTCAACCCACTTGAGATGGTTTGGGATGAGTTGGACCGCAGAGTGAAGGAAAAGCATCCAACAAGTGCTCAGCATATGTGGGAACTGTTGGAAAAGCATTCAGGTGAAGCTGTTTGCGAGAATGCCAAGAGTGTGCAAAGCTGTCATCAAGGCAAAGGGTGACTACTTTGAAGAATCTCAAACAATATACGTATATTTCCCCTATTGTACATCATCTTAAATTGTTTAATTTATACATGCACAACTAATAATGTAGCTTATAGTGTTTCTAGTGTAGTCTGTAGTTTTTAGCTCGGTGTTCATTGTGTACATAGTGTATGATGACTGTGTAAATTCTGGATCTAAATGTCCCTACATTCTGTTTATCACCTGTCTGTGTATTCTGTTAATTGTTGCAGCACCATTTCACAGAGTCAAATTCCTGTACATGCATAATGTGTTTGTTGAATAAAGGTGATTCTGATAGTTTAGCATGTTGAATGAAAACGGTATCACTAGCCTAATATGTGTTCTTCTCCCATCTCTCTCTGTTACGCCGCAATACATAACTCTCACGCATGTTTGTAGATCGCCTGGTACTGTAATGGTTTACATGTTATGTGTGAGCTCTAAGAGCACCGGGGTCACAGATGCTTACCCTTTCCAAACAAAGTATGGGTTTTATGACTGCATTGACTTGCATTGATGGAATTCAGAATGTTTAGAATTCCTGGACGGCCTCCAGGACGGATGGTTTTCAATGTCACATCACCTAATCAGATCCATGCAACAATAATAGAATCCAATGTTCTTGTAACTGATGTAAACTCCACCCCCGGGGAGGGTTAGGACTCTTGCTGTAGACATTTCCATTTGATCTTTTGGTATAAATAAGAAAAATGCCACTTTTATTTCCTTCCTTTCCTCTTTGTCTTCATCTGGGAATGTTAATTGGGGGGTGGAAAGAATGTCGCAGCATGTAGGGGTCACAAAGCCATCTTGGGCAATGGAGCACATAAACACAGAACGAGCCTGTACACACGCACATGCACACACACAGACTTGCCCCCCTCCTTACAGCAAGTTTGGATTAGACCACCATACGGCAGCCATATTGCCTGAGAAATACAGGAGATAGAAACCTGCTGCTCTTGCTGTCTGTTAATGGAGTGTTTGGCTTGTAGCCTCTCTCTCTGAGGAGGAGTTAAGTGGAAGTCACCAGAGCGGTTCTCATTTCCATGCCCTGGCCTAGCTCTTTCATGTGGATCCAGCAGGCTTTATGCAACAGCCCGGCCCTTACATCACACTGCTGGGTCCCTGGAAGGAGGAACTGGTCTCACATAGACTCACTGACCTGTCTCGTCTTCCATGACTACTACTGACAGCATGGGGTCTGTGACCAGGTTGTTGTTGTTGTTTGAGCTGAGAGCCATTGAGTTGATATCTCAGGCATGACATCATTACTAGGCCTTTCAGTTAGTTCCCTGTTTACCCCCGGATTGCCCCAGTAAACACCCAGCTGGGTCAACATGGCTCTGTCTGTATGCATGTGAGTCAAACACTACAAGGTAAACATCACATCACTATCTCCTAGTGGCTGAACTATTGATGAACTGTGGTCTTGGGAAATTAACATATGATGTCCCATACTGCTTGGGGAGTCAGAACATAATTACAAATCATTTATAGACCGAAATTTGACCGCAACAAGCCAAAACTGTCACGACTTCCGCTGAAGTCGGCCCCTCTCCTTGTTCGAGCGGTGTTCGGGGGTCCACGTCACCGATCTTCTAGCCATCACTGATCCATTTTTCATTTTCCATTCATTTTGTCTTGTCTTCCATCACACTTGGTTCCAATCCCATTAATTACATGTTGTGTATTTAACCCTCTGTTTCACCTCATGTCCTTGTCGGTGATTGTTTGATTGTATGATTATGCAAGTTATGTGTTGGTGCGTGACGGGTTTTCTACCCACTTTGATTATTTTATATATTTTGGTTTTTGGAGTTTTGTTAACTTTTATTAAACAACTCCGTTTATACCAAGTTGGTTCTCCTGCGCCTGACTTCCCTGCCACCAACATTACAAAAACAGACAAAATATTTGACTAAAACATAATATTTTCAAACCTTGCATATGTATGTATATGATCACGTGTCTCTCTATTTTGAATACTTGGGAACAGATTTCCAAAATTAAAATCAATTGGAGCTGATTTCCTGGTGTTTTTAGTGAAGTGAAAATTCATGTCTTTTTATTGAATTGATTTATTTTGGTCAGAAAACTTGTGGTGGGGCAAATAAAACCACCCACGGGCCAAATGTGGCCGCCAGTTGGGGAACCCTGCTCTCGAACCTCATGTAGAACTTCCTTACATACTGTCTCCAGTTCCACCAAAGCATCAGATATTTGACTCCACCTCATAATGACCTGTCTTGTGATTGGTCCTTTCATTATGCCAACTGAAGGTGAATGTCACTCACTCCTCCTTTTAAATTAACCAATGACAAATCTGTCTCTTTAACGTTAACCTCTCTGGACCTAACTAGGCCTTATTTTCTGTTACTTTCACTTGTCTGTCTTACTCCACACCTAGACACACACCGGATGTAGAGGCCTCATTTCTCATTGTTAAATGGACAGTGAGTGCTCTCCCTTCTGAGAGATGGAGATTTACGACGAGTGAGTCATTTTATAAGTCCTCCATTATGTAGTTAGAGAGCACTGTGGCAATCATAACTCCACACACACTGACAGGCCCTCTCCCACAGACAACAATCCCATCCAGCTTAACACACACACTGAGTGGACAAAACATTTAGGAACACCTTTCTAATATTGGGTTGCACCCCCTTTTGCCCTCAAAACAGCCTAAATTATTCAGGGCATGGACTCTACAAGAAAGCATTCCACAGGGACGCTGGCCCATGTTGACTCCCACAGTTGTGTCAAGTTGGCCGAATGTCCTTTCGGTGGTGGACCATTCTTGATACACACAGGAAACTGCGTTGCCGTTCTTGACACACTCAAACCGGTGCGCCTGGGACCTACTACACCATTCAAAGGCACTTACATATTTTGTCTTGCCCATTCACACTCTGAATGGCACACATACACAATCCATGCCTCAATTGTCTCAAGGCTTAAATTCCTTTACCCTGTCTCCTCCCCTTCACCTACGCTGATTGAAGTGGATTTAACAAGTGACATCAATAAGGGATGATAGCCTTCACCTTGATTCACCTGGTCAGCGCACTCACTCACGCACGCGCACTCACTCACGCACGCGCACACACACACACACACACACACACACACACACACACACACACACACACACACACACACACACACACACACACACACACACACACACACACACACACACACACACACACACACACACACACACACACACACACACACACACACACACACACACACACACACACAGGCAAGGCTCAGAGCTCGGAGCTGTTCCTGGTCACACAGGACGATCTTGGATATACCTGTCTGGATAATTAGATGAGAGGCTACACAGGGCTGGGGAAACTAGGTCATTATTAGGCTAGTCTTGTGGGGTATATCGAAGTGTGGAAGCTGATCTACAAAAACCACATCAAAGTATCTCCTTCATTTGGCAACATTTCCACATTTCCAAGGAGATACTTGGGCTACTTTTTAAAAGTTGTTTCAGAGAGCAAGAGGGACTTCACATGAGGGAGAGAGGAGGAAGAAATGGAGGTTGAGCGACCAGACTTGGATCAAACAGGAGGGAAAGATCGAAGGAATAAAGAAAATGTAGTGGAAGAAAACGCAGAAATATGTGGAGTTCCACTCTCGCTCAACATGAAGGAATCATTCCAGAATTCCAAGCCCCAGACTTCCAGCAGCAAGGTTGGAACCTGCCTGGAAACAGGGATCAGGTCATCTGGAAATGACAGGAAGGTGCGAAGTGGACATCCTGGCAGGAAGAGGCAGAAGGAAAAGTGATCAGTCTTTACAGTTTCAATGGTATGGAAGGAGATTCAGTGAACTGAATGACTGCTGTGCTTTATATTTCTCCCTACGTAGCTCTTAGAACGATATGAGTACACCTAAAATGAAAAGTACTGTATTAGAATACTGAAGGTATCTTTTTCTCATATCGTTCCTCATATCTTTCTCATGTTTTTCTCTCCTTTGATCTCTCTATACTATACTGCTGCCTCTCTGTCCCTCTTTCGAAAACGAATTCTGCACTAACCGTCTCTCTCCTCCCTCAAGTATTCTCTCATGTCACACATGTTCTCTAACAATGAGCCGGGGTTGTGTGATGTTGACCTCCTATTGGGTGGCCGTCTGATTGACAGCCCCCCAGACACAGGCTGGATTCATAGGCAGCATAAAACACACAAAGCCATATTTGTAGCTTTGCTTTGTCATTGTCGTTAGTCACTTAAAAACACTGCTGTTAATCTGTTGTTTATCCTTCTGTCAATGACTCACTCTGGGAAAACATCCAATATGACAGATTTCCAATTTCATGGTCCACATACACAAATGAATGCACACACGCACACACAAGCACACACACACATACGTGCTCCTACCCACACACACACACACACAGTCTCTTATAACTAACCTTGTGGGGACACACAATTCAGTCCCATTCAAAAACCTAACCCCAAAACCTAACCTTAACCCTAACCTTACAGTACAGTAGCTCCCAACCCTAAAACTAATCCTAGCTCCTAACCCTAATTCCTTGTGTAGCAAGGAATTTTAGTTTGTTTACTATTCTTGTGGGGACCTTTAACAAACACACACACAAATGCCACTAGTTGATTCTGAGTAGCTCCTCATGTGTTGCAGCTACAATAACAAAAGGGTGGGTCAGAAACATTGGTTTTATGTATCTGTGGGCCACAAGAAGCTAATAATGGGTTGGGGGTGGGGTGTGGCTGAAGTCAGACAACAGTTTTGGAATCACACTGTTTGTGAGGCCTGAGGGGGTCACCACAAAAACAAACCCAGCAGCGTTTTTGTTGCTCATTAGGGATATGGTTAATAGTTCAATTGTTCTTGTGTTGTCATCCTCCCAGTGAGGGCCTGTTCCCTCACATGTTATTGATCAGGAAGAAGCTTTGCTGGCAACATGCTCATGGATGAGAAAGTCTGGGACCTATCAAGTCGATTTTCATGGAAGTAGATCAAATCGTATTGTGTTGCATAATAAATGCGTTATCTATTGTATGATAGTACTGGCCGATTAATCGAAATGTAGTTTTTCGACATAGTAGGGAGTTGTAGTTTCCAACAGGCCAATGTTCTGCATAGTTTATGGCAGAAAATGTGAAAATGAGTTACAATGACCATAATCCATTGAGCGGCTACTTGTATGGTCTGATTCTTTTACGACTGCTATGCAACAGACAGAAGAAAGCACGATCAAGAGGTGATCGATAGAGAGCAGTTGATTCGTGAGGTATTGGTATTCAAAAGTATACATTATTTACTCTGAAGAACTACTAAAATATTGATTTTGTCAAACCAGAATTGGCAGCAGCTTTATAGAGATACGATGATGACTTGCAATGAAATAGTAAAGTTATCAAAAGAAACAAATGTAATATATACAACAACTGAAATATTTCATTGAAATAAAGTCATGTGAATAACTGACAGTGAATAAGTAATAAGCAGTCATTGTCAGTTACGACCATCATGGGAGTTGTATTCATTGTTTTGATCTGTGTTGTTCCAGCATTCCACCCACATAATGCAAAAAAACACTAATCACTCAGTACTCTTGTCGCCAAACACAGTCTCCAACACAGTATCCTAGGGAGAGTCTATTCTATAGAATGCAGTCTATGAAGTGTATCTGTGTGTAACGGCTCTCGTCGGTGGTAGAAAGAGTAGATCAAGGCGCAGCGTGGAAAGTGTCCATGATTTTAATTAAAAAAAACACTCAAACAAAATAACAAAATCGAAAACGAAAATGCACATTTCTGTCAGGCAACAGTAACTAAACAGAAAACAAGATCCCACAACCTAATGGTGGAAAAAAGGCTGCCTAAGTATGATCCCCAGTGGAACCACACTCGGCCAAAAACAAAGAAACAGAAAATATAGAATTTCCCACCCGAGTCACACCCTGACCTAACCAAACAGAGAATAATAAGGATCTCTAAGGTCAGGGTGTGACACTGTGCCCCATAACACCGATACCTCAGCACCTCAGATATGAAAGCCCTATCTGACTGAAGCCCTATCTGACCAGACTTGAATTGGAGACAATGGGATTGGGAGAAATGAAGTTCGAAACACCAATCGTACAGTAGAGTGTTTATTGCAAAAGATGCACAGAGAGGTTTGGATACGTAAATGTTATGGCTGTGTCAGAGTTCAAACATGACAATTGCTAGGTTGCTGGCAGGCCAGTGTGAATATTGGAATACACTGATAGAAAAACAAAAAAACACACTAAACAATTAAACTGTGTAATGCTGATAGGTGGTTCCATGAGGGCCATTAAACAAGAAAGGTGTGTGTGTGTGTGTGTGTGTGTGTGGACAGAGTGGGCATCTTGTCCTCTTGTGCTCTTGCCCTTGCTGTCACCATACCTCAGCGTGGATCCTGGTTGCTGGCTGGGACCATAAGCATTGTTCTCGTCACAGACACAAAGAGCCAAGATCAGATTTTCATGCTGCCCACAACCTTGCCCTCTCAGGGGAAACTAAATTAAATTAACTACATCCTCTGTCTTGTAAGTAGCCTTTTTCATTTAATTTTTCACACAAAGACCCAATGATGCCCCTGAAGCGTTGTATAGCAACATATCTCAACGATGAGCTCATATGTTTTCCAGAACAGGAGTGGTTGTGGAACTCATCCCAACAACTTTCTGACATGGCAGGTGACAGGTGTGTCTGAACTCCAGTTGTCAGGAACGCCAGAGGGCTTTTGGGATTCAGCAACCACTTTCTGACATGGCAGGTGACAGGTGTGTCTGAACTCCAGTTGTCAGGAACGCCAGAGGGCTTGGGATTCAGCAACCACTTTCTGACATGGCAGGTGACAGGTGTGTCTGAACTCCAGTTGTCAGGAACGCCAGAGGGCTTTTGGGATTCAGCAACCACTTTCTGACATGGCAGGTGACAGGTGTGTCTGAACTCCAGTTGTCAGGAACGCCAGAGGGATCTTGGGATTCAGCAACCACTTTCTGACATGGCAGGTGACAGGTGTGTCTGAACTCCAGTTGTCAGGAACGCCAGAGGGCTCTTGGGATTCAGCAACAACTTCTGACATGGCAGGTGACAGGTGTGTCTGAACTCCAGTTGTCAGGAACGCCAGAGGGCTTGGGATTCAGCAACCACTTTCTGACATGGCAGGTGACAGGTGTGTCTGAACTCCAGTTGTCAGGAATGCCAGAGGGCTCTTGGGATTCAGCAACCACTTTCTGACATGGCAGGTGACAGGTGTATCTGAACTCCAGTTGTCAGGAACGCCAGAGGGCTTTTGGGATTCAGCAACCACTTTCTGACATGGCAGGTGACAGGTGTGTCTGAACTCCAGTTGTCAGGAACGCCAGAGGGATCTTGGGATTCAGCAACCACTTTCTGACATGGCAGGTGACAGGTGTGTCTGAACTCCAGTTGTCAGGAACGCCAGAGGGCTCTTGGGATTCAGCAACAACTTCTGACATGGCAGGTGACAGGTGTGTCTGAACTCCAGTTGTCAGGAACGCCAGAGGGCTTGGGATTCAGCAACCACTTTCTGACATGGCAGGTGACAGGTGTGTCTGAACTCCAGTTGTCAGGAACGCCAGAGTGCTTGGGATTCAGCAACCACTTTCTGACATGGCAGGTGACAGGTGTGTCTGAACTCCAGTTGTCAGGAACGCCAGAGTGCTTGGGATTCAGCAACCACTTTCTGACATGGCAGGTGACAGGTGTGTCTGAACTCCAGTTGTCAGGAACGCCAGAGTGCTTGGGATTCAGCAACCACTTTCTGACATGGCAGGTGACAGGTGTGTCTGAACTCCAGTTGTCAGGAACGCCAGAGTGCTCTTGGGATTCAGCAACCACTTTCTGACATGGCAGGTGACAGGTGTGTCTGAACTCCAGTTGTCAGGAACGCCAGAGTGCTTGGGATTCAGCAACCACTTTCTGACATGGCAGGTGACAGGTGTGTCTGAACTCCAGTTGTCAGGAACGCCAGAGTGCTTGGGATTCAGCAACCACTTTCTGACATGGCAGGTGACAGGTGTGTCTGAACTCCAGTTGTCAGGAACGCCAGAGTGCTCTTGGGATTCAGCAACCACTTTCTGACATGGCAGGTGACAGGTGTGTCTGAACTCCAGTTGTCAGGAACGCCAGAGGGCTTGGGATTCAGCAACAACTTTCTGACATGGCAGGTGACAGGTGTGTCTGAACTCCAGTTGTCAGGAACGCCAGAGTGCTTGGGATTCAGCAACCACTTTCTGACATGGCAGGTGACAGGTGTGTCTGAACTCCAGTTGTCAGGAACGCCAGAGTGCTTGGGATTCAGCAACCACTTTCTGACATGGCAGGTGACAGGTGTGTCTGAACTCCAGTTGTCAGGAACGCCAGAGTGCTTGGGATTCAGCAACCACTTTCTGACATGGCAGGTGACAGGTGTGTCTGAACTCCAGTTGTCAGGAACGCCAGAGTGCTCTTGGGATTCAGCAACCACTTTCTGACATGGCAGGTGACAGGTGTGTCTGAACTCCAGTTGTCAGGAACGCCAGAGTGCTTGGGATTCAGCAACCACTTTCTGACATGGCAGGTGACAGGTGTGTCTGAACTCCAGTTGTCAGGAACGCCAGAGTGCTTGGGATTCAGCAACCACTTTCTGACATGGCAGGTGACAGGTGTGTCTGAACTCCAGTTGTCAGGAACGCCAGAGGGCTTGGGATTCAGCAACCACTTTCTGACATGGCAGGTGACAGGTGTGTCTGAACTCCAGTTGTCAGGAACGCCAGAGTGCTCTTGGGATTCAGCAACCACTTTCTGACATGGCAGGTGACAGGTGTGTCTGAACTCCAGTTGTCAGGAACGCCAGAGGGCTTGGGATTCAGCAACAACTTTCTGACATGGCAGGTGACAGGTGTGTCTGAACTCCAGTTGTCAGGAACGCCAGAGGGCTTGGGATTCAGCAACAACTTTCTGACATGGCAGGTGACAGGTGTGTCTGAACTCCAGTTGTCAGGAACGCCAGAGTGCTTGGGATTCAGCAACAACTTTCTGACATGGCAGGTGACAGGTGTGTCTGAACTCCAGTTGTCAGGAACGCCAGAGTGCTTGGGATTCAGCAACCACTTTCTGACATGGCAGGTGACAGGTGTGTCTGAACTCCAGTTGTCAGGAACGCCAGAGTGCTTGGGGATTCAGCAACATTTGCTCTGTAGATCTGAAATGTTTTTCCAACTGCTTCTCACTTGTTATCGTCTCGTCCGACAAAGCCAAGCGTGAGAGGATTACAGGCCATGCCAACATGTCCAAATATCTCCGTCACCACTGCTAGCATCAGGTGTCAGGCCTTGTTACTCTCAGTGTCCTCCCCCTGCATACCCCTGTCCCTCTGCATTAAGCTCCAAATCTAGCCCCAGGCTTCTTGGGCCTAGGTCAGCCCACACCTGGATGAACCTGTCAAAAGAGATACAGGGACCAGAGGAGACCAGGGTAATAATGTTGTTGAAGGCTGTTAGTGACCTTTTTTCTTTGCTTCCAGACTTCCTTATTCCTTAGTTTCCTTCAGCCTCATTGAAAAGATTAGAAAACTATAATGAATAGAGTAGAGGCCTGGAGGTGATTCAATGTTCATTTACCTTTATCAACCAATCCCTTAAATGATAGAAAAGGACAACAGGTAAGGCAGCCAATAAAACATACTGGAACGTGGCCCCTGCCTGATCAACAGAAATCCCTGATTGCTTGTAAGAGATTCAATAGAGAAATAGTTTCAGAGACACATGCAATGTGTTGTGAATGCTGGTCTCAGTGAGGGCGGGGCAGTCTTGTTTTATGTTGTATTCACACTAAGCTTGTGCATACCACAGTCAGACATGGGAAAATGATTAGGACATAGCTAAGGATTTTATTGCACGTGTGGTGTGTGTACAAATATATTCTCTTTACCACTCCTGAATACACATACACAGGCCCAAATCCTCAGACATTGTTGTACATGCACGCAAACACGTACCTGCAAACGCACACACCGACACACACACACTGACACGCACACATGCACATACTGTATATTAGTGTCTCACCCTCTCTCTCTCAGTGTGTGATAATGTTTAACTGGTGGTGGAATGCAGGGTTTGTTTTTAAGACTGATCCTCAAAGCTCCAGTGTTTCTCCTGCACCTTGCAGCACCTTTAGGCACAGACTTTGCACAAATCCTAACATTCTCCAATGAGATGTATAACATAATCTGACCTGAGATCAGTTGAATCTGTAGGGGAAACCTCTTCCTACCATCACCTTGCCCGGTTTCTTAAAAAGAGTTCCTGATCTGTCTGGCGCTCTGGACTGATCCTGTCCACAGATCTCCCGCTCCAAAGCTCTGATGGGCTCCAGCTGCCGGCTCTCCTGAGCCCAATGCATCCCAGATGAACCAGGGCTGCACAGGCACACAGCTGTGCTGGGGGAGAGAGGGAGATGAGAGGGAGGAGGTGGTAGAGAGTGAGCAGGAGTGAGAGAGAGAGGGAGGGGGAACAAAGGAGAGAAAGGGAGAATGAGAGAGGGGGATAGGATGGAGAAAGGGGTAGAGAGAGAGAGGGGACAGAAGGGGAGAAGAAGAGAGGGGGGGGTAGAAGGGCCTGGTAGACTTTGACTGAGCTAGAGAAAAACAGGGAGGTGGTTCTGTGTTAAATTGATAGAGGTGAATGCAGATTAAATGGAGAATGAGTTCACTTTACAGCGTAGTGCTGTAAATGGTGCTGCAAAGCCAGTTGTCTGAGCAGTACTACAGCCATCTACTCAATGACCAGAGGAACAGGGACCCCAGGAAGAGTAGACCCTTTCCAGCAGCTAATGGGGATCCTAATGAATACCAAATATCAAATCCCAAACAAGACATCAACCTGGATATTCTGCCAGATACAGTATCAGTTTGAAGTAGCAAAATTGTTTCATAGAAAGTGTCTCACTCAATCAGTCACATTTGATATGGTGTAGTCATGTGTGTGTGTGTGTGTGTGTGTGTGTGTGTGTGTGTGTGTGTGTGTGTGTGTGTGTGTGTGTGTGTGTGTGTGTGTGTGTGTGTGTGTGTGTATGTGTGTGTGTGTGTGCGTGCGTGCGCATGCTTGCGTGCGTGCGTGCAGCATATAGAAGCACTAAGTAAATAAATATCTATCATCAGCCACTGAGTTATGTGATAAGCATCTGTAATGGATACCCAGCTAGCACATAACGTTCTGAGAACCATATATTTCCTATAGTTTGGTGAGAACGTGGTTGTCCTATGGTTATTTTGCATTCAACCTTCCCATAACGTTCTGGGAATGGTGCAGGATAGTTGCTTGACTTTCAAACATTCTCAGCACATTCAAGGAACTTGACAAAATAAATACATTTTCTTGGTATGTCATTACTTTAACGGAATGTTTCCTGATTGTTCAAACATGGTTACATTTAATAATTTTGGGGGTAATGTTCTAGGAACGTTCTTCAATAGTTTAGAGAATGCTAAGAAACAACATTCTTCTGTGGGAATTTTAATGCTTCAGCATAACGCTTTTTTGGAAGGTTTCCTGAAGGTTAAATAAATAAAAGTAAATTCCTCATTGTTCTATAAAAAAAAAACTAAGGTCGACGTCCCCATAAAAATCAGTCAGTTTAAGTTAAGATGTCTGGATGCATCTCAATCCACCACATCCTCCTATGTCACACTTCTGCATCTGAGGTGAAAGGTGACAGAGCTAGAGCGATGTTTGTCAGACCATGAGACATCCCGAAAATCGGTCTTCTCACAAAATCGTCTGTAGTGTCCGAACGGCCTACAAACTATTATGACCCCTCTATGGAAAGATGAGGCTCACGAATGGTGTTTTCCGTTTTGCTCTACAACCCCCACAAGTGTCTTGGGACTCTTCTAAAGTCGGTGCAGCCGATCTGGCAACTGCTGTCTGTAGCGTCCAAACAGTTTGGGCTACACACTAATATGACCCCTCTGTGGAAAGGTTAGTCTCTTACGAACACATATGTTGTTTTGCTCTAGGATGCCCACAAGCCTCGCATGACTAGTCTGAAGGTATCTGGGTACCCAACATTTTTATGGAAGTACAGTATATATGGACACTGTTAAGTGCCAAAAATAAAGGGTTGAAAACATATAAAACAGACTGAAAAATGTTTTTCCTGATCTTTCTAATACCTCTCAGATATAGGACAGACACTTCTAAACCAACATATACAGTGCATTCGGAAAGTATTCAGACCTCTTGACTTTTTCCACATTTTGTTACGTTACAGCCTTATTCTAAAATTGATTAAATTGTTTTTTCCCCACATCAATCTACACACACTACCCCATAATGACAAAGCAAAAACAGGTTTTGAGATACAACCATCTGAAATATTAAATTTACATACATTTTCAGACCCTTTACTAGTATTTTGTTGAAGCACCTTTGGCAGCGGTTACAGCCTCGAGTCTTCTTGGGGATGATGCTACAAGCTTGGCACACCTGTATATGGGGAGTTTCTCCCATTCTTCTCTGCAGATCCTCCCAAGCTCTGTCAGGTTGGATGGGGAGTGTTGCTGCACAGCTATTTTCAGGTCTCTCCAGAGATGTGCGATTGGGTTCAAGTCGGGGCTCTGGCTGGGCCACTCAAGGACATTCAGACACTTGTCCCAAAGCCACTCCTGAGTTGTCTTGGCTGTGTGCTTAGGGTCATTGTCCTGTTGGAAGGTGAACCTTTGCCCCTTTGCTCCTGAGCGCTCTGGTTCCAAACATCTTCCATTTATGAATGATGGAGGCCAATGTGTTCTTGGGGACCTTCAATGCTGCAGACATTTTTTGATACCCTTCCCCAGATCTGTGCCTCAACACAATCCTGTCTTGGAGCTCTACGCACAATTCCTTCAACCTCATGGCTTGGTTTTTGCTCTGACATTCACTGTCAAATCATGTCATGTCAAATCAATTGAATTTACAACAGGTGGACTCCAATCAAGATGTAGAAACATCTCAAGGGTGATCAATGGAAACAGGATGCACCTGAGCTCAAGTCTCATAGCAAAGGGTCTGAATACTTATGTAAATTAGCCTGTTTTTACTTTGTCATTGTGGGGTATTGTGTGTAGATTGATGAGGAAAAAAATAATTTAATCAATTTTAGAATAAGGCTGTAACGTAGCAAAATGTGGAAGGAAGTCAAGGGGTCTGAATACTTTCCAATTGCACTGTGCATTCAGTTCTCAGCATCAACTAAACTCTATCCTCTATCTTGTTAAAGTGTGTTCAGGTGTGTTGACCACACCCACTAATTGGCCTTACCTGAATTTAATGAGTGGTTGTTTCCTTTGAAATGGGGTCTGTTTCAGTAAGCTCACACTACCAGATCCTCGTGGAGCAGTGGACTAAATCCATGAATCAAGGACAGAAGAAGATTTCAAATCTCACTGATACTGTGCCACAATAAACAAAGAAATGTGGTTGCATGATTAATGCCTGAGCAAAATCATGTCTGTGGTGGAGTTCAAAACAGTTAAACTGAGCTAACAGTGTTCTTGAAACATTCAGTGAAGGTTTTAAGGAAGTTATTAAAAAACATTAATGAACCTCCCAGGAAAACATTCAGGAAACCACAGTAACAATTTCTCAGAAACTTCCTGCAACCTAAAACACATATGTTCCTAGAGCAGGAGAATCTTCCGTTCTGAGAATGTTTAAAAACGTTCAATTTTACCTGTCAGGAAACGTATGGCTTTGGTCCCAGAATCAATGTTAAACCAAAAACCTACGTTCCCACAACTTCCAAATAACCCAATGTGCTAGCTGGGTATTGCCTAATGTAATTCACTTAGCAAAGCTGCTACACAGACGTGGGAGAGTTGTTTTAGACATTCGATTTCCTTACACAACACACAATCCTAAAAAATACAAACACACACACACTCAGTCCTTTGGAAGTCTGTATTTCCAATCTGCCACTCCCATCTCTCCCCTGTGCACTGTTCATCTCACTCACTCACTCACTCACTCACTCACTCACTCACTCACTCACTCACTCACTCACACACGCACGCACACACACACACACACACACACACACACACACACACACACACACACACGCACGCACGCACGCACGCACGCACGCACGCACACACACACACACACACACACACACACACACACACACACACACACACACACACACACACGTTGCCTGGCATATAGGAAAGCGATTTTAGCGGTTTGTACCATGCGCGTTTAATGAGCTTTTATTGCTATCGTCTCTACAGCGAACAGAGGACCAGCGAGCCAAGAGCTCCTCGCTGCCAGAGTTCTGACACACCGGCGTTGCCTTGCTATCCAGCCCAGCTTCTCCTCTGTGTCATGTAAAACTCCTTACCCACACGTGCTGTTCAACGTGCCTCAGCAAGTATTATTCTCTTTCTCCAATACTGTAGACTCTGTCTCCAATACTGAAGTCTCTGTCTCCAATACTGTGGCCTTTAAGTCGTCTGCAGCTGTCTTCAATTGTCCTTGTTAATCTCCATTTATAGTCAGTGAAAATTAAAGTTAAATAACATGCGTTAAGCCTAAAGTCACTAGCTCTGGAAGCTAAAATGAACCCTCAAGTCTCGGGCAAGCCTACTGAGTTGAAGCCTGTACCTCTGCTACATAAACAGACTTCACAGTCACCAAAAACTGTCTTCATCAGGCATGATCTCAGATAGATACACTGACTGCACAATGAGTAAGATTACAGCTATTTTTTTGTCTAAAACAGTCCTATAAATTTGACTGTTCCCCATTTAATCCGTAAAAGTCTATTGACGCACACCTGCGTTAATTTAAGTTACATATTAAAAATATCCCCATCCGAAATACAGTTTAAGAAATAGAAATATAGAAATATCAATGTTTTTTCATGGGCTGTCATGGGATCTGTCTGAAGGTAACCCATACAAATGGATGTAAGTATAGAGGTAGTTTTGTGGCAACAAAAATAAGGGGTAAAATATATTTCTTCAGTTTTCTTTATCTCCTAGATATGAGACACTTCAAAATCTTATTCCTTATGAAATATTTTTTGACTATCATTTTTGGGATTTCTGAATGTGTTATCCAAAGTGTTTCAATATATATAATACCAGTCAAAAGTATGGACACACCTACTCATTCAAGGGTTTTTCTTTATTTTGACTATTTTCTACATTGTAGAAAAATTGTGAAGATATCAAAACTATGAAATAACACATATGGAATCATGTACTATCCAACAAATAAAAATATATTTTATATTTGAGAATCTTAAAAGTAGCCACCCTTTGCCTTGATGACAGCTTTGCTCACTCTTGGCAGTCTCTCAACCAGCTTCACCTGGAATGCTTTTCCAACAGTCTTAAAATAGTCCCCCCCCCTAATTATCTCTGTATCTGTGCCATTTGACATCCACGTCATGGTATTATGCAATTATTTTAATGTCTTCTTTGGTCATTACCAGTCCAGGATTCATAACCAGTCCAGGCTCATTACCGCACCACACTCAAATAGTACACTCATTTAATCTCTCTCTTTCTCTACGTGTTCACGTGCGGAGTTTCTGCACATCACTGTCTTACAGCTTGGCATATTTCCCTTACTGACTAATATGTTCAGGCATTGAAACAATGTTGTTACTCACAGAAGTGGATTCTTGCTTTTAGAACACAAAAGCAGCATTTAAGAATAAAACATTATCACAGGGATGCTTGTCAAAAAAAACAAGCATTTAGGATTGATGGAAATTAAACAACTAAACATTTTATTACCAAACTGTCATTCTTTTTTGGGACAGATTAATTTGCAGAAACATTACAATATTCCCCTCTAATATATTCATTAGGCCCTTTTGCAGGGTCAGTGAGCTATTTGTTATTGTCATTGAAAATAGATCCTGGCACACGAGGGGAGTCTTAACTGCTCTCTAAACAACCCAACAAAATGACCAGATGCACAGTTGACATCCTACCAACGTCCTATAATTGAACAGTGATTTTCTCAATGATAGGCACAAGACACACACGTCATTCATAGGTTATTCAACATTGGTTTATTTACCATGGACATTAGTGCGGTTGAGTCCCATTTTGTGATAACATGGACTTTATGGGCTTGGAGTCCCGCTAGCAGAGTGAGGTAAGATAAGGGAGGGAAAGGCAAAAACAAATAAAGGCCATGATGGCGAAGTAAGTACAATATAGCAAGTAAAACACTGGAATGGTAGATTTGCAGTGGAAGAAAGTGCAAAGTAGAGATAGAAATAATGGGGTGCAAAGGAGCAAAATAAATAAATAAATACAGTAGGGGGAGAGGTAGTTGTTTGGGCTAAATTATAGATGGGCTATGTACAGGTGCAGTAATCTGTGAGCTGCTCTGACAGCTGGTGCTTAAAGCTAGTGAGGGAGATAAGTGTTTCCAGTTTCAGAGATTTTTGTAGTTTGTTCCAGTCATTGGCAGCAGAGACTTGGAAGGAGAGGCGGCCAAAGGAATAATTAATTTGTGGGTGACCAGAGAGATATACCTGCTGGAGTGCGTGCTACAGGTGGGTGGTGCTATGGTGACCAGAGAGCTGAGATAAGAGGGGACTTTACTTAGCAGGGTCTTGTAGATGACCTGGATCCAGTGGGTTTGGCGACGAGTATGAAGCGAGGGCCAGCCAACGAGAGCATACAGGTCGCAGTGATGGGTAGTATATGGGGCTTTGGTGACAAAACGGATGGCACTGTGATAGACGGCATCCAATTTATTGAGTAGGGTATTGGAGGCTATTTTGTAAATGACATCGCCGAAGTTGAGGATCGGTAGGATGGTCAGTTTTACAAGGGTATGTTTGGCAGCATGAGTGAAGGACGCGAAATAGGAAGCCAATTCTAGATTTAACATTGGATTGGAGATGTTTGATATGAGTCTGGAAGGAGAGTTTACAGTCTAACCAGACACCTAGGTATTTGTAGTTGTCCACATATTCTAAGTCAGAACCGTCCAAAGTAGTGATGTTGTACGGGCGGGCAGGTGCAGACAGCGATCGGTTGAAGAGCATGCATTTAGTTTTAATTGTATTTAAGAGCAATTGGAGGCCACGGAAAGAGAGTTGTATGGCATTGATGCTCGTCTGGAGGGTTGTTAACACAGTGACCAAAGAAGGGCCAGAAGTATACCGAATGGTGTCGTCTGCGTAGAGGTGGATCAGAGACTCACCAGCAGCAAGAGCGACATCATTGATGTATACAGAGAAGAGAGTCAGTCCAAGAATTGAACCCTGTGGCACCCCCATAGAGACTGCCAGAGGCGCGGACAACAAGCTCTCCGATTTGACACACTGAACTCTATCAGAGAAGTAGTTGGTAAACCAGACGAAGGCAATCATTTGAGAAACCAAGGCTATCGAGTCTGCTGAGGATGTGGTGATTGACAGAGTCGAAAGCCTTGGCCAGATCTATGAATACGGCTGCACAGTATTGTTTCTTATCGATGGCGGTTAAGATATCGTTTAGGACCTTGAGCGTGGCTGAGGTGCACCCATGACCAGCTCTGAAACAAGATTGCATAGTGGAGAAGGTATGGTGGGATTTGAAATGGTCGGTAATCTGTTTGTTAACTTAGAAAAGCAGGGTAGGATAGATATAGGTCTATAGCAGTTTGGGTCAAGAGTGACCCCCGCTTTGGAGAGGGGGATGAACACAGCTGCTTTCCAATCTTTGGGAATCTCAGACGACGCGAAAAAGAGGTTGAACAGGCTAGTAATAGGGGTTGCAACAATTTCGGCAGATAATTTTAGAAAGAAAGGGTCCAGATTGTCTAGTCCGGCTGATTTGTAGGGTTCCAGATTTTGCAGCTCTTTCAGAACATCAGCTGACTGGATTTGGGAGAAGGAGAGATGGGGAAGGCTTGGGCGAATTGCTGTGGGGGGTGCAGTGCTATTGACCGGGGTAGGGTTAGCCAGGTGGAAAGCATGGCCAGCCGTAGAAAAATGCATATTGAAATTCTCAAATATAGTGGATTTATCGGTGGTGACAGTGTTTCCTATCCTCAGTGCAGTGGGCAGCTGGGAGAAGGTATTGTTATTCCCTATGGACTTTACAGTGTCCCAGAACCTTTTTGAATTTGTGTTGCAGAAAAAAATTCTGCATAAAGAAAGAAGTATGTTCAATAGGAAAACGATATTAGCAGGTGCGCATCCTCTTTGTCACACACGCACAGACTGATTTCCAACTCTGAGTACCAGTACTAAAACTCATAAATCTTCCTTGTTTGGGGAGAAACAAGCCTGAAACCTAGAACAAAGACTGTTGACATCTAGTGGAAGCCATAGGAATTGCAATCTGGGAGCTGGATTTGGATATGACCCTATACTTTCCAATGTAAGAGCATGGGCTCTGGTTTTTCTTTGGATTTTCTATCATATATATTGTGTTATCCTCTTGGGGCTAGGGGACAGCATTTTCACTTTTGGATAAATAGCGGCCCAATTTCAACTTCCTGCTACTCATGCCAAGAATATAAGATATGCATATTATTAGTAGATTTGGATAGAAAACAAAACAGTTTGAATCATGTCTGTGAGTATAACAGAACTTATGTAGCAGACAAAACCCTGAGGACTAACTGTTCAGATTATTATTATTTTTTTAGGTCTCTGTCTTTTCAGTCAGTTCTCGTTGGCAAACGATATTTCTTAGAAACTAGTTTTCAGTTCCTACCGCTTCCACTGGATGTCACCAGTCTTTGGAATTTGGTTGAGGTTATTCCTTTGTGCAATGAAGAAATAGGCCAACTAGGAACTGGGTAACACTGTTGAGAGTTGCACAAGACATGAAAAGTAGCGCTGGTTTGTTGTCTTCCTGTACTGAACAACAGATAGACCCGTCTACAATTTGATCGATTATTAACGTTTAAAAGTACCTAAAGTTGTATTACAAAAGTAGTTTGAAATATTTTGGCAAAGTTTATAGGCAACTTTTGAAATATTTTGTAGTGACGTTGCGTTTTTTGGAAGCTGATTTTTTCTGGATCAAACACGCTTTATAAATTGACATTTGGATATATATGGACGGAATTAATCGAACAAAAGGACCAATTGTGATGTTTATGGGACATATTGGAGTGCCAAGAAGCTCGTCTAAGGTAATGCATGTTTTATATTTTATTTCTGCGTTTTGTGTAGCGCCTGCAGGGTTGAAATATGCTACCCTCTTTGTTTACTGGTTGTGCTATCATCAGATAATAGCTTCTTATGCTTTCGCCGAAAAGCCTTTTTAAAATCTGACATGTTGGCTGGATTCACAACGAGTGTAGCTTAAATTGAGTATCTTATGTGTGATTTAATGAAAGTTTGATTTTTATAAGATTTTTTGGATTTTGCCGCGCTGCATTTTCCCTGTTTTTTGCCCAAGTGGGACGCGACTATCCCGCCTATCCCTAAGAAGTTATAGTCTCAGACATTATTTTAACATTTCTACAAATTTCAAAGTGTTTTCTATCCAATGGTACCAATTATATGCATATCGTGGCTTCTGGGCCTGAGTAACAGGCAGTTTACATTGGGCACGTCAGTCAGATAGGAAGTGGAGAAAAATAGACCCTAGCCTGCAGTTAACAACGTGATGAAACGTTTTTGCCCCTTGCTGAAACAAGCAAGTTTGTTGTATCAAACAATGAATAGAATGTGCTTGGAACCTCTAACCCTGGCAATTTGACTGGTAATCTCATGGGTACACTCAGAATAGCTGCCTGGTATTGTGTTTCCATTGTAATGTAGAATGTTCAATGCAAATGATATTAAACTGATGCAATGGAATGTCTTTTTTGAAATATCAGTTGAGTTGAATCAACAAATCACAGAATGTATTGATGGGTACACTTCCTGCTTTTACTTTGTGCTTTCACTTCCTTCTTTGCTCCTGTGGGTACACTCTCAATTGCCGCCAGTCCAACCGTTATGCCATCATTGACTTGGGGACCCCAATCTATTTCTATAGCAGCACATGCAGTCAGAAGCTGAGGAAAGGAGAAAATGTAGGTCTTTGTTTTGCTATTCGAACGGTTATTATGGAAAACGCGGTCATTTGGCTGGACAATTACCGTCATCCAAAATTCCATGACCGTCACACTTCTGATATCAATCAGTTAGGTCCTCCGTCCTTAAATCACTGTCTCTCACTCCTAATACTAGAAACACGACAGGCTACCTATTAAGGATGAATGTTAAATTCCGGTGACCCAATAGGAAAGCAGACTGTGTTCCAATAGAGAAGGTATATACACCATATACATCATGTTGGCCTCACGTACACTATCTGTTGAAAAGCATTCAATTTATTTTGCACTTATCCCAGAAAAACATAGGGAAATATGTACTGTGAAGGACAAGGGGGGAAAAGAATGCAGGATAATGTTTTGTGATGTAAAAACCCCTGCGATCACAAGTAGCTCTTAGCAGCTCTACTGTGAGTGTGTTTGTGTGTGTGTGTGTGTGTGTGTGGCTCCCTGTCTGAAAGAGCTCTTTGTTTCAGTCCAAAGTTTCTGGGTTCAACTAATCAGATGGATTAAGGGCAGCTTTGAAAGTCCAGCGATCTGAAATGGCCATCCGAACAAAAACAAACATACTTCCACCAACCCGGCCACCTGCCTGCGCACACCAAGGTGTGTGTGTTTGTGTGTGTGTGTGTGTGTGTGTGTGTGTGCATACATTTGTGAGTGTATGCATCCCTGCATGCCTGTGTGTGCATACAAGTCTGCTTGTGACTGATATTTGTTTTGAATTGAAATAAAACAAGGAAAAGTTATGTTTGTTTGATATATTATTAGACCTTGTACAGACTCAAAGTAGCTTTAGAGAATATGAGCCAACAGAACAAAGGCAGTTTGAAAGCAGACTGATAATAGCTGGAGAAGGAAAGGGAGGATTTGCCTCCTCTGATCCCCAGTCATCCAACAATGGAATCATAATGAAGTGTCCATTGACTCTCGATGGGGAGTTTTGAGTGGTGCTCAGTCCGCCATTGTGAACCACAGAAGCAGCTTAATCTTTCAGTTGAGCCCCAGGCTTGTCTTCTCTTTGTAGGCCTCGCTCCAGCTTTGGCTGACTGGTTGCTCTAGGTCAGGCCTTTGAGACTATAATACAAGCCAGATTTAATCAGTTACTCTTTTAAGTAGCATCTGTTGTTATTGGGATGTCAAACACAATCGGCTTGTATGTAAAATATAATGATCTACATGAAGGAAAAGCCAAATATTTACCATGTGCTTATATCTGACTTGTCAATTAGAGGTCGACCGATTAATCGTAATGGCCGATTAATTAGGGCCGATTTCAAGTTTTCATAACAATCGGAAATCTGTATTTTTGGACACCGATTTGGCCGATTCTAGTCTAGATGGGCAGGGAGTCTGCTCTCCTATCTTCAGGGGGAAGCTGGTTCCACCGTTTGGGTGCCAGGACAGAGAACAGTTTTGGCTGTTTTGAGCGGGAGCTGTCATCCCGTCGAGGTGGGAGGGGCAAGAGAGCAGAGGTTGCAGAATGTGGTACTCAGGTTGGGGTGTAGGGTTTGAGCATAGCCTGAAGGTAGGGAAGGGCCATTCCTCTTGATGCTCCATAGGCAAGTACCATGGTCTTGTAGTGGATGCAAGTGGAGTGTGTGGTGGAGCACTTGGGTAGGTTGAACAGCAGATGGGCTACAGCGTTCTGGATAAGTTGCATGGGTTTGATGGCACAAGTGGGGAGCCCAGCCAACAGAAAGTTGCAGTAGTCCAGACGGGAGATGACAACAGCCTGGATTAGGATCTGCGCCGCTTCCTGTGTGAGGTAGGACTGTCCTCTAGGGATGTTGTACAGCAGGGATCATCAACTAGATTCTGCCGCAGGATGTTTTTTTCTTCAGGA
The DNA here is from genome assembly GCF_002021735.2 of Oncorhynchus kisutch. NCBI lineage: Eukaryota > Metazoa > Chordata > Actinopteri > Salmoniformes > Salmonidae > Oncorhynchus > Oncorhynchus kisutch. Next base: position 31,003,837 of record NC_034197.2, read on the forward strand.
GATGGTCAGGGGGCCGGAAACATAATTCCAAATAAATTGTGCAACCTGCAAATTGACTGCAAGAAGCCCAGATTAAATATTTGACTAAAACATCATAATTTAAAACCTTGCTTACATTTGTAGATGATCACGCGTCTCATATTTTCCAAAGGAAAACTTGGGAACAGATTAAAAAAATTAAAAAAAATCACTTGGTGCTGATTTCCTGGTGTTTTTGTAGTCTTTTATGTCCAACAATGAAAATTCAAAAATAAATAAAGATATACTGTACCAGTCAAAAGTTTGGACACACCTACTCATTCGAGGGTTTTTCATTAATTTGACTATTTTCTACATTGTAGAATAATAGTGATGACATCAAAACTACGAAATAACACATATGGAATCATTTATTATCTAAAAAAGTTTTAAACAAATACAAATGTATCGCATGGAATAGCTTTCATTTCTCAGAACAAGAATAGGCTGACGAGTTTCTGAAGAAAGTTATTTGTTTCTTGCCATTTTGAGCCTGTAATCGAACCCACAACTGCTGATGCTCCAGATACTAAACTAGTCTAAAGAAGGCCTGTTTTATTGCTTCTTTAATCAGCGCAGTTTTCAGCTGTGCTAACATAATTGCAAAAGGGTTTTCTAATGATCAATTAGTCTTTTAAAATTATAAACTTGGATTAGCTAACACAACGTGCCATTGGAACACAGGAATCATGGTTGCTGATAATGGGCCTCTGTACGCCTATGTAGATATTCCATTAAAAATCAGCCATTTCCAGCTACAATAGTCATTTACAACATTAACAATGTCTACGCTGTATTAATGATCAATTTTATGTTATTTTAATGGACAGAAAATGTGCTTTTCTTTCAAAAACAAGGACATTTCTAAGTAACCCCAAACTTTTGAATGGTAGTGTAGCTTTCTGTGCACATAAAGTCCAACCCACCATTTTGTACATGGTGCAATGGTGGGTGACTGATTTGGAATTTTTAATAAAGTGCAAGGATGCATGATACAACGAGTCCAGTCTATGTAAAACAGAGGAGGCTGCATGCATATACAACAAGTCACCATAATTACAGAGAGAAAAGGCCTGAACAAGCTTATTTCTAGCCATAAGCGGGAAGCAAGCCTTATTACGAAAATAAAAACCCACCCAAATTGTATTTGTAGGATGACACTTTTCAATGGATAAGGCACCAGATGTGACAATGCTAACCTCTGGCTGAATGCAAGCTCTGGTAAAGGTCATAGATTTCGTTTTTTGTACATTCAAGACCAGTTTGAGACCATGAAGGGAGGCCTGCTCTTCAACAGCCTGAACCAGAGAAAGAGCACATGAATATACAGTATGACTGTATGATCTTCATATAGATGCAGCATTCCATTTCTCAGATTGTTAATACAACTTGAAAACAACACAGTAGCTAAAATGGAACCAGGGGCACACTATTAATCTCAAGAAAGCTTGACTTGTGATTGTCAGCATATATACATATGGCAGAGGTGAGTCACTTGGTGTATAGAGAGAAGAGGAGAGGGCCTATAACCGAGCGCTGGGGGACACCTGTAGTGAGAGTATGTGGTGTAGACACAGATCCTCTCCACATCACCTGGTAGGAGCAGCCTGCCAGGTAGGATGTAATCCAAGAGTGTGTAGAGTCTGAGACAGCCAGCACTGAGAGAGTGGAGAGGAGGATCTGACGGTGTCGAAGGCAGCAGATAGATCTAGGAGGATGAGATTTAGCTTTGGCAGTGCGGAGAGCCTCTGTGACACAGAGGAGAGCAGTCTCGGTTGAGTGACTTGTCTTGAAACGTGACTGGTCAAGAAGATCATTCTGAGAGAGATAGTGAGAGAGTTGGTCAGTGACAGCCCGCTCAAGTGTTTTGGAAAGAAAAGAAAGAAGGGATGCAGGTCAAGTCGAAGAGGCAGAATCAGGAGACAAAAGGGAGAAGGATTTAGCAGAAGGGAGAGATGCTAGAAAAGGATAGAGTAGTGGGAGAGAGAGAGCGAAGATTGTGACGGCGCATAATCATCTGGGTAGGGAAGAGGGAGACAGAAAAGAAAGTAGTGATCTGAGACCTGGAGGGGGGTTGCAGTGAGATTAGTAGGCGAGCAGCCTCTTGTAAACATGAGGTCAAGCATATTTCCTGCCTTGTGAGTGGGAGGGGACTGGGAAAGGGTGAGGTCAAAAGAGACAAGGAGGAGAAAAGAAAGAGTGTCGGGAGGTTGAAGTCGCACAGTACGAAGAGCAGTGAGCCATCATTAGGAAATGAGTGTATCAAGATGTCAAGCTCATTGAGGAACTCTCTAAGGTCACCTGTTAGGCGATAGATGACAACAATGTTCATCTTAAGTGGACAAGCAATGACCAAATTTTCTCGGACTATGAGAGAACACATTTTCAGATGAAGAGAGAGCAGCTGGAGTAACAGTGTTCTCTGGGGTGATCCATGTCGCTGTCCGGGCCAAATAGTCTATGGCAGCATTAGGCTGAGATAAACTTGCCGTTCTTGACCGCAGATCAGCAGTTCCAAAAGTTGCAGGAGACCAGGAATTGCACATGGTTTGTGCACACAGGGTATAGTAAATTAGAAGGGTTGCAGCCAAGGATGGGGAGCGTCTGTAATGCCTACAGGGAGAGGAGTGAACAGGTATAGAAAACACACACATAGTTGCCAAACCTACAAAAGATCTAGATGAGATCATCTGAAAATAACTAGGTAAGAAACTCCAGTGAGAGAGTGGAGTGGAGCCTTCCTCTCTTTCCTTACTCGAATAAGTCAGAAGAACAACTCGGCAGAGCAATGTTAGTTTTGGCGACGAGACTGCCACTGACAAGAATGCCGCTGAAAACGTGAGACTGAAGTACTAACACTACTTGCTAATTGCTAAGATATCACTCCCTCTCCTATATAGCCACTGAGTCCGAAATCAACAACATTCACAAATTGCCCTGCCCCTTAATCCTGGTTGATGTGTAAACAGTCATTTAAAGTAGATGGCCCTAGCTAGCAAAAAGACAGTACTAGATAACAACAGATAAAGAAAACAATTCTTCTTATTACTCCTGGAGATATCAGGAGTCCTCTGGCTCTGAGTGGCTTATAATGTAAACAAGCTGACAACACACACACATAACCACAAACATACACTTGCTCTTTCCCCCCCTCTCTCTGAAATATTTGTTCTGCTCCCTGGAGCTTCAGGATATTTCAACGTGTCGCACTTCCTTTCTCTCTGATACTGGGCGTGTGTATTTGTGTGTGTGTGTGTGACTCTGATCTACAGATGTGGAGATGGGATATTTAGTAGTTATTTCCTCTACAGAGCTATGTACTAAAAAGAAACGACCTCTCACTGTCAACTGCGTTTACTTTCAGCAAACTTAACATGTGTAAATATTTGCAAACATGTGACTAACAGAAATGGAATAATGTGTCCATGAACAAAGAGGGGGGTCAAAATCAAAAGCATTAAGTACTGCAGGGCATCTCCTCCTCATGGACTGCACCAGATTTGCCAGTTCTTCCTGTGAGATGTTACCCCACTCTTCCACCAAGGCACCTGCAAGTTCCTGGACATTTCTGGGGGGAATGGCCCTAGCCCTCACCCTCCGATCCAACAGGTCCCAGACATGCTCAATGGGATTGAGATTCGGGCTCTTCGCTGGCCATGGCAGAACATTGACATTCCTGTCTTGCAGGAAATCACGTACAGAACGAGCAGTATGGCTGGTGGCATTGCCATGCTGGAGGGTCATGTCAGGATGAGCCTCCAGGAAGGGTACCACATGAGGGAGGAGGATGTCTTCCTTGAAACTCACAGCGTTGAGATTGCCTGCAATGACAACAAGCTCAGTTCGATGATGCTGTGACACACCGCCCCAGACCATGACGGGCCCTCCACCTCGATCCCGCTCCAGAGTACAGGCCTCGGTGTAACGCTCATTTCTTCGACGATAAACGCGAATCCGACCATCACCCCTGGTGAGACAAAACTGCGACTCGTCAGTGAAGAGCACTTTTTGCCAGTCCTGTCTGGTCCAGCAACGGTGGGTTCATGCCCATAGGCGATGTTGTTGCCGGTGATGTCTGGTGAGGACCTGCCTTACAACAGGCCACCAAGCCCTCAGTTCAGCCTCTCTCAGCCTATTGTGGACAGTCTGAGCACTGATGGAGGGATTGTGCGTTCCTGGTGTAACTTGGGCAGTTGTTGTTGCCATCCTGTACCTGTCCCGCAGGTGTGATGTTCGGATGTACCAATCCTGTTCCGGTGTTGTTACACATGCTCTGCCACTGCGAGGATGTTCAGCTGTCCGTCCTGTCTCTCTGTAGCGCTGTCTATGGCGTCTCACATTACGGACATTGCAATTTATTATCCTGGCCACATCTGCAGTCCTCATGCCTCCTTGCAACATGCCTAAGGCACGTTCACGCAGATGAGCAGGGACCCAAGGCATCTTTCTTTAGGTGTTTTTCAGAGTCATTAGAAAGGCCTCGTCAGTGTCCTAGGTTTTCATAATTGTGACCTTAATTGCCTACCGACTGTAAGCTTTTAGTGTCTTAACAACCCTTCCACAGGTGCATGTTCATTAATTGTTTATGGTTCATTGAACAAGCATGGGAAACAGTGTTTAAACCCTTTACAATGAAGATCAGTGAAGTTATTTGGATTTTTACAAATTTTCTTTGAAAAACAGGGTCCTGAAAAAGTAATGTTGTTTTTGTTGCTGAGTTTACATGACTGTGGGCCTAATATAATGTGGTGAATGAATTCTGAAGATAATTAGGTAATTGGATCAAGCTATTAAGGTCTGATAACGTTGTCGTGAGTCCATCACTGGACTCATTTGACCTTGATAGCCCTGGCCGCAAGTACAACTCAAACCAGACTCAAGCCAGATACCTCATAATTGTGTATCAGTAAAACTGTTCATGCCCACTCCCCACCACCAAACCCCTACCTCTTACTCTAACTACGTGGCTTCACATGGTCTGTTGATACATTATACTTTAATATACAGTAGATGTCTAATCTGTCTTGTTGAGGTTCTTACTAAAAGCCTCATTCTATATGAGAGAGAGAGAGAGAGAGAAATGTGACAGTGCAGTGCAGTGGAGGGGTGAGAGATTAGAGGGGAGAGTGTAGAGGGAATCCTCTAATCTGGAGAATGTGTCTCACGGCCTACATATGGCTGTAATGATGGAGGTAGACACACACACAGACACACACTGGCGTCTCCCAGCCTGAGCATATTCCACTGGGGCTGGATGATGGCACACACACATACCCTTGGCAGAGTGGGACCCCTCAGCATCCAGGATTGAGCCCCACTCTCTCTCTCACACACACACACACACACACACACACGCGCGCGCGCAGTTGTGTACTGAAAAACTATTGGAGGCGCCATATGGGACATTCTGCTATAATTTAAGTAATTTGTTGTGTCACTCGGAGTGCTGACGCTGTACTTAGGTTGGAGTCAAGCTGAGAGCATCTCAACTATTCAGAAAACTGTCAATTATCTAGCTACCCCTTTTTCTCGCACACTCACCCGTAATTTTCCCTTCTGACTCTCCCACTGTTTGCCCCATACTTCCAATGCAATCTGTTTTTTACACGTATCACGCCTTCCGTCCGTGCTCAGTATCTACTTCCTTGCTCTCTAACACATTCTTCTCTACCCATAGCCTCCCTTGTGTCTCCTTCAATTCCCCCTCTATTCCCCATTTTATACCCCTCGGTTCTCTATCCGTGATGCAAAGCCGTAATAGAACCCTGTTGTCAATTATCACTGGCTCTCTCCTCATTATCAATTGTGGGAGAGGAATGTGATGTCGCAGACAGGGGCCAGCTGGTATGAGACCACCCTTACATCCCCTACCACCAACCTACCACTTCTAATGAACATGATGGGAGACAGAGAGCTGATTTCAAGAGCAGGTGTTTATATGTAAGGGACCGCAGGAGGAGAAAGGAAGTTGGATCCAGGGGCAGGCAGAAGATCATACAAAGGGGGTCGAAAAAGGCAACATTACAGGCAGGGAAAAGGCTAGTAACGTCATCCGGGAGATCAGGCAATAGGTTGATAACAGGAAATCCAATAGGCTAAAGTACAGGCAGGGAATAGGCAAAAGGCATCGTTAGTGAGGCAGGCAAAAACTATCATACACGGGAGGATCAAAATGACAGGGGACCACAGCGCTCCGAATAGAAGTGTGTCACAAAACAAACAATACCTCACAATGATGGGGTGCAAAGAACTGAACGAAATAGTGTGTGATAATGACATACAGGTGTGTGAACAGGTGATCAGAATTCAGGTGATTGGGATCTGGAGAGTGAGCTGCGTTCAGGGGATCTACGTGTTTGAGAGTGTGAGCTGGAAAGTGGGCTGGAAAGTGAGCTGTGTTCAGGGGATCTACGTGTTTGAGAGTGTGAGCTGGAAAGTGAGCTGTGTTCAGGGGATCTACGTGTTTGAGAGTGGGAGTTGGAAGCAGACGTTACACCACTCCTGTTCATACCATGCATTAGTGGTGGTTGAGGTTAATTCTCCAGCATTCAAAGGGTCTGGATAGGATAATATCTCTCACCAAATCCAAAATTCCCAGTTATTGATTCAATAACTCCTAGCAGTCCTAGCAATTGTTTTGATTAATTAATCTCATCAATTATCCATCTATCAATCTAACACACAAAGTGTACCCAAACACGCTTCAGCCCAGATTGAACAAAACTGGAATCAGGTGCTCGACTGAGGGACTGGGGCAAAGAATGTTTTTTGGACATTCCAAGTCTTCTTTTCCCACCAGTAATTCAACGTTCCAGGTAGTCATGTCCCACACCTCCCAGAGAAACCCAAATCTGAATGGATCTCAGTAACCTCAGTCATCACAGTGTCATCCAACATCTTTACTCTTCTTTTCCCACTCCCATAGTGACTGGGCCAGGTCCAGTCATCTTTGATTCCAGTCTCACCACCAAATCTGACCCTGAGCTTTGAAAGACAGGTCTTCTTTGATGCTGTGTGATATCAGTATGTTTAGATTACGACTGGCCATAGGTGTGTGTATTCTCTCTGGAGATGTCTCGCTCTCAATGATTGATGTGATCAGAATGTAGATTTGAGTCTGGACCAGGGTTCAAGCGTTTTAAAGACGATTCACAGCGGTCCAAATTTAAAACTTGAACTTTCTCACAAATCTTCTATCTACACAGTATCTGAATCCATAATTTTCAAGAAAAGCTGAAGATGAGTGTACGTTTTCTCAAGTTAAATGTCACTATGAATGTAGAACATAGACGTTATCATACACGTTAGGATCAAGATAATTTCTTAGAGCTGTGAAACAGTCAAAACAGTCAAAACATGAACTAATGTCTGATAGGAAAATCCTTCCGTCCTTATTCAACAAAACTGTTATGACAGTAAAATGTGGTGCCACCTTTGTTTGCCAATCAGTACCCTGGGGCCCTGTTTGTGTATAGCTGTGGCCTCTGTATGCAGATTGGAAGACTTGTCTTCATTGGGACTGCTTTAGAGAGTAGGGTCTGAATGTAGAGCCCATTCACTGACAGTAAACATAGTCAGAATACCAAACCAATAAAAGCAGCTGCCATCCCTTTAACAAGAGTTTCCCTCTCTTTCTCAGTCCATTTTTGCTAATATCCATTCCGTAACCCCAAATCCTTTTCTCTTGCTCTTTTTTTTCTTATCCATGAACCGTTTTTTCCGCTTCAATTTGTTACTGTGTGCTTTGGGGCCCATTTGCCCATGAAAACATGTCCCACCCCTCTCTGTCCCAGCCTGCCCTCTCTGGTCAAGCACACACACATACGCAAGCACACACTAACCCCCACCAACACACGCCCTCCCCCTGGGTGCGTTTAGGCAGAGTGTGGTTCCATCCATGCATCCAGCAGCAGCTGTTATAATGTTGAGGCTTGCTCTGCTCTGTCATTTCCCAGAAAGTCACTGCCAGCCTATACACACATATCTCCATCAATACACATAATATCTCCATCAATACACACATATCTCCATCAATACACACATATCTCCATCAATACACATACTATCTCCATCAATACACATAATACCTCCATCAATACACACATATCTCCATCAATACACATACTATTTCCATCAATACACATAATACCTCCATCAATACACACATATCTCCATCAATACACATAATATCTCCATCAATCACATAATATCTCCATCAATACACATAATATCTCCATCAATCACATAATATCTCCATCAATACACATAATATCTCCATCAATACATAATATCACTGGGCACTGCCAGCTGGGAAAGCCAAGCCATCCTTATGATGTAGTATGTGGCAGACATTAGCTCTGACCATCCATGATTCACGGGTCACTGCATTATAATAATGTGCATTAGTTATGCAGTTGCTGCAGGGGATCTGAATGTTGCTGTTCATTACGGGTTGACTGATCCGCCACAATAACAAAGCCATGTTGCACAACCCAGTCTGTAGCTAATCCAGTCAGCTACGTAACACATACTCACCCAACACTCCAAAGCTTCCTCACGTCAACCTAGACGTCTCTGCAGCCTGTCACCATGTATCTGTGCTGTGAGTGTTTTTGTTCAGATGGCCCTGCTGTTTTTTTACACTCTGGTTTTCATTGGCTTCATGAGCGCAACTGTAAATTCCTGAAGGGCTGGTCTGCGCTGTCACAATGGACGCCATCCAGGTTTTTCTCCAGATTTAGGAACCTCTCTTTCCAATGTGCAGTTGAAACAAAAAAGTGGTCACCCCACCACTGTTTTGGTAGAAAGCAGAGGGATGGGGCTGGAGAAATGTACTGTAACCACTCTCAAATTCATAGACAGAGCTATGGATACAAGGATAACCATCCATGATATCAAATTATAGTTAAAACTATGTTTTGAGACTATACAGTGTTTGTTTACGTTTATGCTGGTTACAAACTTTTGAGTAAAGCAAGCTTATATTTTGGGGTCTGATGTGATACGACAGTTGAACTAAGCTCATGAGGCATTTCTAAGTCATTTTGTTGAAGAATAAATGGGAATACGTGATGGATTTATGAGTCCAATAAATACATTTATGAACCCATTCAGCCAACTTACAATCAATCGATAGTAAAATAGACGAACTACGAGCACGTACATCCTACCAACAGGACATTAAAAACTGTAATATATTATGTTTCACCGAGTCATGGCTGAACGATGACATGATGAACATACAGCTGGCGGTTTTAAGCTTTTTTGGCAGGATAGAACAGCGGCCTCACTATTTACATCTATATTTTTTACATACCACCGCAGACCTATGCTGGCGCTAAGACCGCACTCAATGGGGTGTATACGGCCATAAGCAAAAAGGAAAACGCTCATCCAGAGGCAGCGCTCCTAGTGGCTGGGGACTTTAATGCAGGGAAACTTAAATCAGTTTTACCTCATGTCTATCAGCATGTTAAATGTGCAACCAGAGGGAAAAAACTCTAGACCACCTTTACTCCACACACAGAGACGTGTACAAATCTGACCATAATTCTATCCTCCTTATTCCTCCTAACAAGCAAAAACTAAAGCAGGAAGAACCAGTGACTCAGTCAATAAGAAAGTGGTCAAATGAAGCAGATGCTAAGCTACAGGACTGTTTTGCTAGCACAGACTTGAATACATGTATGTTCCGGGATTTTTCTGATGGCATTGAGGAATAAACCACAACAGTCACTGTCTTCATCAATACGTGCATTGCTGACGTCGTCACCACAGTGACCGTACCTACATACCCCAACCAGAAGCCATGGATTAAAAGCAACATCCACACTGAGCTAAAGGGTAGAGCTGCCGCTTTCAAGGAGCGGGACTCTAACCCGAAAGCCTATAAGATATCCCACTGTGCCCTCCAATGAACCATCAAACAGCAAAGAGTCAATACAGGACTAACATTGAATCGTACTACACCGGCTTCGATGATCATCGGATGTGGCAGGGCTTGCAAACTATTAGACTACAAAGTGAAGCACAGCCACGAGCTCCCCAGTGACACAAACCTACCAGGTGAGCTAAATTACTTCTATGCTCACTTCGAGGCAAGTAACACTGAAACATGCATGAGAGCACCAGCCGTTCTGGATGACTGTGTGATCACGCTCTCCGTAGCTGATGTGAGTAAGACCTTTAAACAGGTCAACATTCACAAGGCCACAGGACCAGCCGGATTACCAGGACGTGTACTCCGAGCATGCGCTGATCAACTGGCAAGTGTTTTCACTAACATGTTCAACCTGTCCCTGACCGAGTCTGTAATACCAACATTTTTCAAGCAGACCAACATAGTCCCTGTGCCCAAGAACACTAAGATAACCTGCTTAAATGACTACGACCCACAGTACTCACGTCTGTAGCCATGAATTGCTTTGAAAGGCTGGTTATGGCTCACATCAACACCATTATCCCAGTAGCCCTAGACCAACTCCAACACAGATGATGCAATCTCTATTGCACTCAAGACTGCCCTTTCCCACCTGGACAAAAGGAACACCTATGTGAGAATGCTATTCATTGACTACAGCTCAGCGTTCAACCCCATAGTGCCCTCAAAGCTCATCACTAAGCTAAGGACAATGGGACTAAAAACCTCCCTCTGTAACTTGATCCTAGACTTCCTGACCGGCCGCCCCCAGGTGGGAAGGGTAGGGCACAACATATCTGCCACACTGATTCTCAACACAGGGGCCCCTGTGCTCAGTCCCCTCCTGTACTCCCTGTTCACTCATGACTGCATGGCCAGGTACGACTCCAACACCATCATCAAGTTTTCCGATGACACAACAGTGGCAGGACTGACCACCGACAATAATGAGACTGCCTATAGGGAGGAGGTCAGAGACGTGGTCGTGCGGTGCCAGGACAACAATCTCTCCCTCAACGTGATCAAGACAAAGGAGATGATTGTGGACTACAGGAAAAGGAGGACCGAGCACGGCCCCATTCTCATCAACAGGGCTGTAGTGGAACAGGTGTAGAGCTCCAAGTTCCTTGGTGTCCATATCACCAACAAACTATCATCGTCTAAACACACTAAAACAGTCGTGAAGAGGGCATGACAAAGCCTATTCCCCCTTAGGAGACTGAAAAGATTTGGCATGGGTCCTCAGATCCTCAAAAGGTTCTACAGCTGCACCATCAAGAGCATCCTGAAGCATACTGGTTGCATCACTGCCTGGTATGGCAACTGCAAACAGAAGATAGTGCGTACTGCCCAGTACATCACTGGGGCCTAGCTTCACTTGTTATTTTACTGCTGCTGTTGAATTATTTGTTACTTTCATTTCAATGTGTTACTTTTTTTTCTTAACTTCGTAAATCATTGTTGGTTAAGTGCTTATAAGTAAGCATTTCACTGTAAGGTCTACTACACCTGTTGTATTTGGCACATGTGACAAATAACATTTGATTTGATTTGAATGTAGCAACTGCGGATTGCCCTTTTAACTACCATACCAAAAGTTGCATAGACACACCTTTCACTAACTCTGTTTGCCTTGTGGAATGTGTTCCACTAATTATGAAGCAGCAGTGGGTTGAGTGTAAAACTGCTGAGTGTTGTTGTGGTTCTGTTGGAGGGAAACGGGGCTTCCCTGCTCTCTCAACCACATAGTGTACTGTTTCCATGTAGTCAAATAAAGGCTCAGTCCAGTAACTAGAAGTCATTATAACAAGGGGAAAGGATGATGACCAAAACAAGGACTGTAATTACTCAGTACCTCACTCGGGCCATTTCTTAACATTGCTGTGACAAACTCACAGTAATGACATTGGAGTATTGTCTCGGTTCCAATAAAAACAGCGCTGACTACTTACTTCTATTCTGGGATTCTATGGAGATGTACAGTATATGATAGTGAAGATGGGATGGAGCCGTGTAGTGATTGTGATGATGTCTGGTGATATGTCTAAGGAAAAGCTGTGATATAGGCTGACGTGTTCAGTTGTTAACAATGTTTTATAGAAGTGGTGGGGGACTGTACTGGGACCAGCTCTGGAGGAGAAAGTTGGGGACAGAGAAAAATAGAGGGGAATAAGGGGCAGGGCTGGGGAGTAGCTGATTACAGTTACATTACCAGCAAAAATATTGTCTATTTACCGATTCGTTTTAAAAACTAGATGACTAGTTCTTGGATTACCTTTAAATTCAGAAAGGATGCAAAAAAACACATTATGTTTTCTCAATGACATTCAATTCAGCATTGAAAAAGTTTATGTTTGTTCCACCTGAGCGAGTCTGACCACAAGTCAGAGACCACTATGATGACACACCAAATGAGTTTGATGGAACATTTTAGTCTTCTTCGAATGCCTCAAGGGCAAAGTCATCCAAATGTAACTGAAAGCAATCAGATTTCGTTTCTGAGTTTAGGCAATCAAAAAGTTACATTACTGATTACAATTTTGCACAGGTAACAGCTGTAACAGATTAGATTTATAAAGTAACCTACCCAACCCTGTTGATGGGATAGTGAAGGGAGGGGTACAGGAGGAATATAATTGGGTTGATTGAGAGAGAGAGAGAGACAGAGACAGACAGGGGGTAGCGAGTGGAGGAGAGAGTTTAGAGAGAGAAAGCAAGAGTGTTTTGGGTGGTTAAATGAGGAAGGTTCTTAAAGGTTAAGTGCAGTGGACCTCAAGGTGTTGAAAGCGTTCCACAGGAATGCTGGCCCATGTTGACTCCAATGGTTCCCACAGTTGTGTCAAGTTAGCTGGATGTCATTTGGGTGGTGAACCATTCATGATACAGTGCCTTGCGAAAGTATTCGGCCCCCTTGAACTTTGCGACCTTTTGCCACATTTCAGGCTTCAAACATAAAGATATAAAACTGTATTTTTTTGTGAAGAATCAACAACAAGTGGGACACAATCATGAAGTGGAACGACATTTATTGGATATTTCAAACTTTTTTAACAAATCAAAAACTGAAAAATTGGCGTGCAAAATTATTTAGCCCCCTTAAGTGAATACTTTCTAGCGCCACCTTTTGCTGCGATTACAGCTGTAAGTCGCTTGGGGTATGTCTCTATCAGTTTTGCACATCGAGAGACTGAAATCTTTGCCCATTCCTCCTTGCAAAACAGCTCGAGCTCAGTGAGGTTGGATGGAGAGCATTTGTGAACACCAGTTTTCAGTTCTTTCCACAGATTCTCGATTGGATTCAGGTCTGGACTTTGACTTGGCCATTCTAACACCTGGATATGTTTATTTTTGAACCATTCCATTGTAGATTTTGCTTTATGTTTTGGATCATTGTCTTGTTGGAAGACAAATCTCCGTCCCAGTCTCAGGTCTTTTGCAGACTCCATCAGGTTTTCTTCCAGAATGGTCCTGTATTTGGCTCCATCCATCTTCCCATCAATTTTAACCATCTTCCCTGTCCCTGCTGAAGAAAAGCAGGCCCAAACCATGATGCTGCCACCACCATGTTTGACAGTGGGGATGGTGTGTTCAGGGTGATGAGCTGTGTTGCTTTTACGCCAAACATAACGTTTTTGCATCGTTGCCAAAAAGTTCAATTTTGGTTTCATCTGACCAGAGCACCTTCTTCCACATGTTTGGTGTGTCTCCCAGGTGGCTTGTGGCAAACTTTAAACAACACTTTTTATGGATATCTTTAAGAAATGGCTTTCTTCTTGCCACTCTTCCATAAAGGCCAGATTTGTGCAATATACGACTGATTGTTGTCCTATGGACAGAGTCTCCCACCTCAGCTGTAGATCTCTGCAGTTCATCCAGAGTGATCATGGGCCTCTTGGCTGCATCTCTGATCAGTCTTCTCCTTGTATGAGCTGAAAGTTTAGAGGGACGGCCAGGTCTTGGTAGATTTGCAGTGGTCTGATACTCCTTCCATTTCAATATTATCGCTTGCACAGCGCTCCTTGGGATGTTTAAAGCTTGCGAAATCTTTTTTTATCCAAATCCGGCTTTAAACTTCTTCACAACAGTATCTCGGACCTGCCTGGTGTGTTCCTTGTTCTTCATGATGCTCTCGGCGCTTTTAACGGACCTCTGAGACTATCACAGTGCAGGTGCATTTATACGGAGACTTGATTACACACAGGTGGATTGTATTTATCATCATTAGTCATTTAGGTCAACATTGGATCATTCAGAGATCCTCACTGAACTTCTGGAGAGAGTTTGCTGCACTGAAAGTAAAGGGGCTGAATAATTTTGCACGCCCAATTTTTCAGTTTTTGATTTGTTAAAAAAGTTTGAAATATCCAATAAATGTCGTTCCACTTCATGATTGTGTCCCACTTGTTGTTGATTCTTCACAAAAAAATACAGTTTTATATCTTTATGTTTGAAGCCTGAAATGTGGCAAAATGTCGCAAAGTTCAAGGGGGCCGAATACTTTCGCAAGGCACTGTATATATGGGAAACTGTTGAGTGTGAAAACCCCAGCAGCGTTGAGATCCATGACACCGGTGCACCTGGTACCTACTACCATACCCCGTTCAAAGTCACTTAAATCTTTTTCTTCTTGCCCAATTACCCTCTCAATGGCACACATACAGTTGAAGTCGGAAGTTTACATACACTTAGGTTGGAGTCATTAAAACTCGTTTTTAAACCACTGTTAACAAACTATAGCTTTGGCAAGTCGGTTAGGACATCTACTTTGTGCATGACACAAGTCAATTTTCCAACAATTGTTTACAGACAGATTATTTCACTTATAATTCACTGTATCATAATTCCAGTGGGTCAGAAGTTTACATACACTAAGTTGACAGCTTGGAAAATTCCAGAAAATGATGTCATGACTTTAGAAGTTTCTGATAGGCTAATTGACATCATTTGAGTCAATTGGAGGTGTACCTGTGGATGTATTTCAAGGCCTACCTTCAAACTCAGTGCCTCTTTGCTTTCCAAAAGAAATCAGCCAAGACCAGCCAAGACACAATTTGTAGACCTCCACAAGTCTGGTTCATCCTTGGGAACAATTTCCAAACGCCTGAAGGTACCACATTCATCTGTACAAACGCAAGTATAAACACCATGGGACCACGCAGCCATCATACCGCTCAGGAAGGAGATGCGTTCTGTCTCCTACAGATGAACGTGCTTTGGTGCGAAAAGTGCAAATCAATCCCAGAACAACAGCAAAGGACCTTGTGAAGATGCTGGAGGAAACAGGTACAAAAGTATCTAAATCCACAGTTAAATGAGTCCTATATCGACATAACCTGATAGGCCGCTCAGCAAGGAAGAAGCCACTGCTCCAAAACCGCCATAAAAAAAAGCCAGATTACAGTTTGCAACTGCACTTGGGGACAAATAGATGGCATCATGAGGAATTGAAAATTATGTGGATATATTGAAGCACCATCTCAAGACATCAGTCAGGAAGTTTAAGCTTGGTCACAAATGGGTCTTCCAAATGGACAATGACCCCAAGCATACTTCCAAAGTTGTGGCAAAATTGCTTAAAGACAACAAAGTCAATGATCTGGAGTTGCCATCACACAGCCCTGACCTCAATCCTATAGAACATTTGTGGGCAGAACAGAGAACGTGTGTGCAAACAAGGAGGCCTATAAACCTGACTCAGTTACACCAGCTCTGTCAGGAGGAATGGCCCAAAATCCACCCAACTTACTGTGGGAAGCTTGTGGAAGGCTACCCGAAACATTTGACCAAAGTTAAACAATTTAAAGGCAATGCTACCAAATACTAATTGAGTGTATGTAAACTTCTGACCCACTGGGAATGTGATGAAAGCTGAAATAAAACATTCTCTCTACTATTATTCTGACATTTCACGTTCTTAAAATAAAGTGGTGATCCTAACTGACCTAAGACAGGGCATTTTTACTAGGATTAAATGTCAGGAATTGTGAAAAACTGAGTTTAAATGTATTTGGCTAAGGTGTATGTAAACTTCCAACTTCAACTGTACACAATCCATGTCTCAATTGTCTCAAGGTTTAAAAATCCTTATTTAATCTGTCTCCTCCCCTTCATCTAGAAGGATTGAAGTGGATTTAACAAGTGACATCGATAAGGCATCATAGCTTTCATCTGCAGTAAATTAGTTAATAGACCAATAAGACAGAGAGTTCTGAACCTTTTTGCCAATAACAGTTCGTTTTCAGGGGGTTTTGCTTGAAAAATTGCTCTTTGCTAAGAAGAAAATGGTGTTTCTTTTTTAAACAATATTTATTGAAACCAATCACATTGTTCCCCAGAAATTATTTGATATTAGGATAAAAATGCTTGCATTGTCTTACAGGGTCATACCACCAGTTTTGAAAAAAGTAAGAAATTGTCATAGTTGAGTAAAAGTATAGATACCTTAATAGAAGTTACTCAATTAAAAGTGAAAGTCACCCAGTAAAATAGTACTTGAGTAAAAGTTTAAAAGTATTTAGTTCTAAATATACTTAAGTATCAAAAGTACAAGTAAAAGTATAAATAATTTTTTAAATCCTTATATTAAGCAAAGCAGACGGCACCATTTTCTTGTTTTAAAAATGTACGTATAGCCAGGGGCACACTCCAACACTCAGACATTATTTACAAAAGATGCATTTGTGTTTAGTGAGTCCGCCGGACCAGAGGCAGTAGGTACGTTGATACGTATGTGAATTTGACCATTTCCGTGTCCTTCTAAGCATTAAAAATGTGACGAATACTTTTGGTTGTCAGGGAAAATGTATTGAGTAAAAAGTACAATATTTTCTTTAGGAATGTAGTGAAGTAAAAGTAAAAGTAGTCCAAAGTAAAAATAGAAAAGTAAAGTACAGATACCCCCAAAAACTACTTAAGTAGTACTTTGAAGTATTTTTACTTAAGTAATTTACACCACTGCAAACCACAGGATGCTTAAAATAGATTCTTAGACCATCTGTTTTTGCAGATGTGTGTGTGTGTGTGTGTGTGTGTGTGTGTGTGTGTGTGTGTGTGTGTGTGTGTGTGTGTGTGTGTGTGTGTGTGTGTGTTTATCTGTAACAACAGGAGGTGCATTGTACTCTGGTGGTGAGAGGTGGTGAGGGTAGGCAACAACATCTCCTCCCCGCTGATCCTCAACACTGGGGCCCCACAAGGGTGCGTTCTGAGCCCTCTCCTGTACTCCCTGTTCACCCACGACTGCGTGGCCACGCACGCCTCCAACTCAATCATCAAGTTTGCGGACGACACAACAGTGGTAGGCTTGATTACCAACAACGACGAGACGGCCTACAGGGAGGAGGTGAGGGCCCTCGGAGTGTGGTGTCAGGAAAATAACCTCACACTCAACGTCAACAAAACTAAGGAGATGATTGTGGACTTCAGGAAACAGCAGAGGGAACACCCCCCCATCCACATCGATGGAACAGTAGTGGAGAGGGTAGCAAGTTTTAAGTTCCTCGGCATACACATCACAGACAAACTGAATTGGTCCACTCACACAGACAGCATCGTGAGGAAGGCGCAGCAGCGCCTCTTCAACCTCAGGAGGCTGAAGAAATTCGGCTTGTCACCAAAAGCACTCACAAACTTCTACAGATGCACAATTGAGAGCATCCTGGCGGGCTGTATCACCGCCTGGTATGGCAACTGCACCGCCCTCAACCGTAAGGCTCTCCAGAGGGTAGTGAGGTCTGCACAACGCATCACCGGGGGCAAACTACCTGCCCTCCAGGACACCTACACCACCCGATGCTACAGGAAGGCCATAAAGATCATCAAGGACATCAACCACCCGAGCCACTGCCTGTTCACCCCGCTGTCATCCAGAAGGCGAGGTCAGTACAGGTGCATCAAAGCTGGGACCGAGAGACTGAAAAACAGCTTCTATCTCAAGGCCATCAGACTGTTAAACAGCCACCACTAACATTGAGTGGCTACTGCCAACACACTGTCAATGCCACTGACTCTACTCCAGCCACTTTAATCATGGGAATTGATGGGAAATGATGTAAATATATCACTAGCCACTTTAAACAATGCTACCTTATATAATGTTACTTACCCTACATTATTCATCTCATATGCATACGTAGATACTGTACTCTATATCATCAACTGCATCCTTATGTAATACATGTATCACTAGCCACTTTAACTATGCCACTTGGTTTACATACTCATCTTATATGTATATACTGTACTCGATATCATCTACTGTATCTTGCCTATGCTGCTCTGTACCATCACTCATTCATATATCCTTATGTACATATTCTTTATCCCCTTACACTGTGTATAAGACAGTAGTTTTTTTTTGAATTGTTAGTTAGATTACTTGTTCGTTATTACTGCATTGTCGGAACTAGAAGCACAAGCATTTCGCTACACTCGCATTAACATCTGCTAACCATGTGTATGTGACAAATAAATTTGATTTGATTTGATTTGATTTGCTTAATTTGTGTGCATTCTGTTCTTATTCGTGACCCAGGGGATACAAGTATTGGTTAAGAATGCACAGCAGGCCAGTTCCCATCTCTCTCTCACACACACACACACACACACACACACACACACACACACACACACACACACACACACACACACACACACACACACACACACACACACACACACACACACACACACACACACAGACGCACACACACACACACACAGACGCACACACACACACACACACACACACACACACACACACACACACACACACACACACACACATACACACACACACACACACACAGACGCACACACACAGACGCACACACACACACACACACACACACACACACACACACACACACACACACACACACACATACACACACACACACACACACAGACGCACACACACACACACACACACACACACACACACACACACACACACACACACACACACACACACACACACACACACACACACACACACACACAGACGCATATACATATACATATATATAAAGTACACACAGACCTTATTCTCACCTTTAACTCTTGTTGCTATGCCTTGTACAATATGTCAGGAATATCATTTTAACCCTTAGAATGCTCTGCCACACCCTCGCTGGGTCGCCAGAATAGACAGATAGGGGTTAGAGATTGTGACTGGGGTATCTTAACAGTGACAGTCTGACATCGTAGTGTAGGTTTCAGCTGTAGGAGGCAAACACAGTAATGGTTGGTTTGTAATTGACAGTAAAAAAAAGTTGACCCAAACATCTACAAAAAAAGACATGACTACAGTCAATTATTGATTGGACTACCCAGCTAGCACATTTGGCTCCTTGGAAGTTGTGGGAATGTATGTTTTTGGTTCTGGGAACGAAACCGTACGTTTCCTGATCAGTAAAATTGAAAGTGAACGTTCATTTTTGGGTTCCAAGTAGGTTCTGAGAAGGTTTTACTATGGTTCCCTGAAAGTTTTCCTTGAATGTTTTAGTAACGTTCTGAGAATGGAAATTGTAGGTTATTCGAAAGTAACTAAATAACGTTCTGAGAACATGTTTCAATTTTAATAACACTGCTAGCTTAGGTTAGCTGTTTTGAACTCCAAGCACGGATAGGACACATGGAAATATATTTTCTTCGGTAATCATGCAAAGATATATTTTTTATCATGGCACGGCATCTGTGAGATTCAAAACTATGAGCTTCTGTTTTCTGTCCATGGAATTAGTTCACCGCACCATCAAGAGGGGGCTAGCAGCATGCCATGTTTTTTTTTTACTCACTCAAAGAAGTTTATTTGAGTATTTTCAAACAGACCACATTTTTAAAAAACTAATTAAGATCAGGTGTGACCAATTAGTGGGCATGGTCCAAAATGAACACTTAACAAGATAGAGGATAGAGAGTTTTGTTGATGCTGAGAACGGAATGTATATGGTTTTAAATAACATTCTTAGAACAGTCTCTGAACGTTGCAGAAGTTTTCTTGTGTTTTTTATGGAAGGTTTTCTTAAAGTTCTCGGAACAATTTGAGAGCATGACTTTAAATAGAACCATGAGCAAACCTGTAGGAAATGTTATGATGAAAGTTCTGAAATTCCCACAAAAGAACGTTGTTTCTTAACGTTCTCGGAACATCACTTTAAACCTGCAATATGTAACTTTTTGTGATGACCCAAAATCTAACTGCCTGTAGCACAGGACCTGAATCAAGGATATGCCTATTATTGGTACCATTTGAAAGGAAACACTTTGAGATTTGTGGAAATGTGAAAGGAATGTAGGAGAATGTAACAAAAATACATCTGGTAGAAGATCATAAAAAGATAAAAACAAACGTTATTTTGTATTTTTTTTGTACCATCATCTTTGAAATGCAAGAGAAAGGCAATAAAGTATTATTCCAGCCCAGGGCAAATTTAGATGTTGGCCACTAGATGGCAGCAGTGTATGTGCAAAGTTTTAGACTGATACAATGAACCATTGTGTTTCTGTTCAAACTGCCCACATGTGCCTAATTTGTTTATTAATAACTTTTCATGTTCGAACTTGTGCACTCTCCTCAAACAATAGCATGGTATTCTTTCACTGTATTAGCTATTGTAAATTGGACAGTGCAGTTAGATTAGAAAGAATGTAAGCTTTCTGCCAATTTCATATATGTCTATGTCCTGGGAAATATTCCTGTTACTTACAACCTCATGCTAAACGTATTTGCCTACGTAAGATCAACCATCCCACGGATGGGACACCGATCCCGAAGAAGTTCTTAAGGATCCGCCACTGATCCTGAAGAAGTGAAGATGTTAAACCATGAAATGCGTTGATTGGCCAGTGAGTGGAATTTATTTATTATTCAAAACCCAGCCCTTTCGCAATATCGCCAGCTATTGCACTCATAATTCCCACAGTGAAAATAGCAAAAATATTTCTGCCACACCCCCGGACCAAAAGCCCTACCGCCAGCTCTAAGATTTACCATTGCGTTTGTTTTTTTCCGATAGTGCCCACAATATTTAAAAGGGGCGGCGGTGTCAGGTGGGACCGTAGGAGCTAATAAACAGAGAACAACCTTGCGTTCTTAATGGAAGACAACTTCCTAGGTACGACCCATATACTCCCCAAAGAAAAGAAAACAACAAGGCACTTTGTAATGCCACCTGGCTCATGTCAAACACACACCCACACAACTTTACTACAAGGCAATTAGCTGCTCCTTTAAACAGTAGGGGGTTCACTGTATGTAGTAGTCATGTCTTCAAAGTGTGTCTGGGAGCCTGGGACATGCACCTGCACCTATGCACACCCACCCACGCATGCATGCACGCACACAAACAGTCTGTACTGATAAGCTACATACATAATGTTCCATAAGTTCAAAACATTTATTTTGGACATGGAGTGCCATTATATTTACAACAAATAACATTCTCTATTTTGTGTGAGCGTAGCAGGAGACTGTATATTTGAATATATTCTGTATTTCTGTAATCTGCATGCTTGTGTTGGATCAGGACATATTTTCTCTGCTCAGCAAACTGCCTTTCAATACCAACAACCATAAAAGGTTCACGAATTCTTGAAAATGAGCCGTGAGAAAAGCTGCCAACGGAGGATCATACTTCAACAACCTCTTCATTATTCTCCTTTCCGTCTGTTTTAAACATTCATTCTGATACAATGGCATTAAGGTTTTTGTTTTTATAAAGCATCTGTGTTTTGTCCTGATCTTAGGCTGTTCCAGGTTCCTGCTGTTGCTGTGAGGTGTGTAAGGATACTTTTGTAATTTAACATTTTGCAAAAAGTGCTGTCAATACAATTTTAAATTAAATCTTCATTATTCTTCTCCTTACCAACTTATTTCCTAATTTCCCCCTCCTCCCTCTCTTCCTCCATCCCCTCCTCCTCCCTCTCCTCCCTCTCCTCCTCCTTTCTGGGATGGAGCCACAGTGTGGGTAGGCCTGGCTCAAAGGTGAAACTCATAGACTCAGTGGCCAAACTGGCAACCAATAAAGAGAGGAAGCTCTGAATGGACTGGACAGACACACAAACACATGCACACACACACACAGGCACACACACACATAATGGAGGTTTTAGCTGATCATGGGAAAGAGTAGCAAAAACCAGGATCAGAATAGGGATGAAATTTGGGTGAATGGACTGGGAGAGAACTGGGAGGATATCGGGATGAGATCACTGGTGCAGATCGATCAATTCCTAAGCCCCTCATCTCCTCCCTTCTGCCCTGTTGACTCCAACCCGGTTGCCAGTCCTTTTTCTCACTCTCCACATCCTTTCCCTTAGGTCCCATTCTCTCCCTTTCCCTTTCTCTCCAGTGACACAAGAAGGAATGTCATGCAGAACTTTAGCCCCTGGTTCAAGGGTAAGTGTGGTATTTTGTACACACTAAATATACTCTCCCCCCACATAGCTGGAAATATATTTTGTTTCAATGCTTATGTTTGCCTCCTACAGCTGAGACTTCCACTCTTCTGTCAGACTAGGATGTTAAGAGATCCCAGCAATATGTCAGAGTGCCAGAGTAGCTACTCCTTTTGGTTTGTATCCATCCCTATTTTCAATGAGCGCCTCTTTTCTGGTTACGCTCTCCTCCCAACAAATTATTCAGTCCTTTAAAGCCATATCAACGGCCTAGGCTATATCTTGCTTATTGAGAACATGCCTCACACATACAATCAGTGGTGGAAAAAGTACTCAATTATCATACTTGAGTAAAAGTAAAGATAACTTCATAGAAAATGACTCAAGCAAAAGTGCAAGTCACCCAGTAAAATACTACTTGAGTAAAAGTCTAAAAGTATTTGGTTGTAAATATACTTAAGTACCTGCTCTGCAGGTAGGACTGTGTGAATTTTAATAATGCAAAAGCATTACGGCAGAAGCCTCACGAGTAGGCCATTTTGAAACCTTTTATCGATAGGCTACTTGGCTAATGAATGGCTAGGAGAAGCAAGACAGCAGGCACGTTGGTGTGGAACCAGCTTTCATTAAAGTAGGCTAAGGGTAGCCTATTAGTTTTAGCTTTTTAATCAAATGAAATGGAAAACAAGCAAATATTACTGTAAAATAACTTCAATGTTTCTAAATATAAGTCAATGGATTATATCATGCTTCGTTCCATGAAGGGCATATAGCCTAGATGGAGTTTTTTTTTTTACACACAACCAAGATAACAGCTGTTTAATAAAAAAATCTACTATAGCCTACATAGATAAAAAGAGGATACTCCAAAACTGAATCTTTGAATAAAGCTTTGGTGATTAAGATTTACTTCAAAGGGGTCTCACGAGCCAAACCCTTTATGATAGTCTTGTAAGGGTTTTCCTGTGGTGAAGGAGAAGCGGACCAAAATGTAGCGTGGTGGTTATTCATGTTCTTTAATAAAGGAACTAGACATGAAATAACTAACAAAACAATAAATGTGCGAAAACCTAAACAGTCCTATCTGGTGCAAACACAGAGACAGGAACAATCACCCACAAACACACAGTGAAACCCAGGCTACCTAAGTATGATTCTCAATCAGAGACAACTAATGACACCTGCCTCTGATTGAGAACCATACTAGGCCGAAACATAGAAATACCCAAAACCTAGAAAAACAAACATAGACTGCCCACCCAACTCACACCATGACCAGACTAATTAAATACAAAACATTGGAAATAAAGGTCAGAACGTGACAAGTCTTGACTAAGACACCTAAAAAAAGCCTTCTTTGAGGGAGGGGAGGCTCCTCTTGGTTTTGAATTCAATTAAACGAACTGGGTAAAAAAACGAAAACATTTTACATTTCTAAATAAGAAGTTTATGTGCACATAATGATATCTCACTTGTTCCAAGCTCTTATAAGACAGGTAAATTACCAATCCTGGCGCTATGTTTTGAAAACAGAAGAGTGCCTGCTTTAAAAGGTCGAAATTGCAAACAAGTGTGCGTTTAACAATTGCGTTGACTTCATGCCAGCCGGAAATAGAGCCCTCTCTGTTTGAGCCACAGACTGCTGTTCAGAGGGTAGTTGTGCTGGTGAACTCCCATGTTGCGAAGCCTCCTAATTGCGGTTTAAGAGTGAAGAGAAACAGATGCAGTAATTAAACTCCCCACTTGGTTTAGAGTGGAGTAGACAGACGGGGTACAAACCCAGACAGTTGTCTGTGATGGCTGATCAAAAACATGACCCCTATCAAGGCTGTAATGCCAACACGTGTTTGGTCTTATTCATAACTAAATAACATTTTTTAACAAGCTTCCATTTTACACCAGAGTGGCTGGATATGTTTTGTATATCACATTTTTAATTGTGCACCTTGGTTGGACTGTGAGGTAGCTAGCGGCAGCAGACTTTCTCTGTGTGAGATGATTGGTCACGCAGCACTCTAGCTGGCACAGGGTGTGACACAGGTGGATGTAAATGGGTGTGACACAGGAAATGCCTATTTTAGACAGAAATACCCAGTTCAAATAAAAATATATATTCTTTTCAAATCAAATGTATTTATATAGCCCTTCGTACATCAGCTAATATCTCAAAGTGCTGTACAGAAACCCAGCCTAAAACCCCAAACAGCAAGCAACGCAGGTGTAGAAGCACGGTGGCTAGGAAAAACTCCCTAGAAAGGCCAAAACCTAGGAAGAAACCTAGAGAGGAACCAGGCTATGTGGAGTGGCCAGTCCTCCTCTGTCTGTGGCGGGTGGAGATTATAACAGAACATGGCCAAGATGTTCAAATGTTCATAAATGACCAGCATGGTCGAATAATAATAAGGCAGAACAGTTGAAACTGGAGCAGCAGCATGGCCAGGTGGACTGGGGACAGCAAGGAGTCATCATGTCAGGTAGTCCTGGGGCATGGTCCTAGGGCTCAGGTCCTCCGAGAGAGAGAAAGAAAGAGAGAAGGAGAGAATTAGAGAGAGCATACTTAAATTCACACAGGACACCGGATAGGACAGGAGAAGTACTCCAGAAATAACAAACTGACCCTAGCCCCCCGACACATAAACTACTGCAGCATAAATACTGGAGGCTGAGACAGGAGGGGTCAGGAGACACTGTGGCCCCATCTGATGACACCCCCGGACAGGGCCAAACAGGAAGGATATAACCCCACCCACTTTGCTAAAGCACAGCCCCCACACCACTAGAGGGATATCTTCAACCACCAACTTACCATCCTGAGACAAGGACGAGTATAGCCCACAAAGATCTCCGCCACAGCACAACCCAAGGGGGGGCGCCAACCCAAACAGGAAGATCACATCAGTGACTCAACCCACTCAAGTGACGCACCCCTCCTAGGGACGGTATGAAAGAGCTCTAGTAAGCCAGTGACTCAGCCCCTGTAATAGGGTTAGAGGCAGAGAATTCCAGTGGAAAGAGGGGAACCGGACAGGCAGAGACAGCAAGGGCGGTTCGTTGCTCCAGAGCCTTTCTCTTCACCTTCACACTCCTGGGCCAGACTACACTCAATCATATGACCCACTGAAGAGATGAGTCTTCAGTAAAGACTTAAAGGTTGAGACCGAGTTTGCTTCTCTCACATGGGACTATTCCATAAAAATGGAGCTCTATAGGAGAAAGCCCTGCCTCCAGCTGTTTGCTTAGAAATTCTAGGGACAATTAGGTGGCCTGCGTCTTGTGACCATAGCGTACGTGTCGGTATGTACGGCAGGACCAAATCAGAGAGATAGGTAGGAGCAAGCCCATGTAATGGTTTGAAGGTTAGCAGTAAAACCTTGAAATCAGCCCTTGCCTTGACAGGAAGCCAGTGTAGGGAGGCTAGCACTGGAGTAATATGATCACATTTTTTTGTTCTAGTCAGGATTCTAGCAGTATTTAGCACAAACTGAAGTTTATTTAGTGCTTTATCCGGGTAGCCGGAAAATAGAGCATTGCAGTAGTCTAACCTAGAAGTGACAAAAGCATGGATTCATTTTTCTGCACCATTTTTGGACAGAAAGTTTCAGATTTTTGCAATGTTACGTAGATGGAAAAAAGCTGTCCTTGAAACAGTCCTGAAATGTTTTTCAAAAGAGAGATCAGGGTCCAGAGTAACACCGACTCAGTTGTGAGTCAGGAAACACTACACAATGACTCTATACAATGATATGTATACAGTACCAGTCAAAAGTTTGGACACACCTACTCATTCAAGGGGTTTTCTTTATTTTTACTCTTTTCTACATTGTAGAATAATAGAGAAGACATCAAAACTATGAAATAACTCATATGGAATCATGTAGTAACCCAAATAGTTTTAAACAAATCAAAATATATTTTATATTTGAGATTCTTCAAAGTAGCTACCATTTGCCTTGATGACAGCTTTGCACACTCTTGGCATTCTCTCAACCAGCTTCATGATGTTGTTACCTGGAATGCATTTAAATAAACAGGCATGCCTTGTTAAAAGTTAATTTGTGGAATTTCTTTCCTTCTTAATGCCTTTGAGCCAATCAGTTGTCTTGTGTCAAGGTAGGGTGGTATACAGAAAATAGCCCTATTTGGTAAAAGACCAAGTCCATATTATGGCAAGAACAGCTCAAATATGCAAAGAGAAACAACATTCTATCATTACTTTAAGACATGAAGGTCAGTCAATCTGGAACTTTTCAAGACCTTTGGAAGTTTCTTAAACTGCAATCGCAAAAACCATCAAGCGCTATGATGAAACTGTCTCTCATGAGGACCGCCACAGGAACGGAAGACCCAGAGTTACCTCTGCTGCAGAGGAGAAGTTCATTAGAGTTACCAGCCTCAGAAATTGCAGCCCAAATAAATGCTTAAACAGAGTTTAAGTAACAGACACATGTCAAAAGCCACTGTTCAGAGGAGACTGCGTGAATCAGGCCTTCATCGCCGAATTGCTGCAAAGAAACCACTACTAAAGGACACCAATAAGAAGAAGAGACTTGCTTGGTCCAAGAAACACGAGCAATGGACATTAGACCGGTGGAAATCTGTCCTTTGGTCTGATTAGTCTAAATATGATATTTTTGGTTCCGATCGCCGTGTCTTTGTGAGACACAGAGTAGGTGAACTGATGATCTCCTCATGTGCGGTTCACACCATGGAGCATGGAGAAGGTGGTGTGATTTTGTGGGGGAGCTTTGCTGGTGACACTGTGATTTATTTAGAATTCAAGGCACACTTAAGCAGCATGGCTACAACAGCATTCTGCAGCGATACACCATCCCATCGGGTTTGCGCTTAGTGGGACTATCATTTGTTTTTCAACAGGACAATCACCCAACACACCTCCAGGCTGTGTAAGGGTTGTTTGACCAAGGAGAGTGATGGAGTGCTGCATCAGATGAACTGGCTTCCACAATCACCCGACGTCAACCCAAATTAAATGGTTTGGAATGAGTTGAACCGCGGAGTGAAGGAAAAGCAGCCAAGTGCTCATCATATATTGGAACTCATTCTAGACTGTTGTTAAAGCATTCCTCATGAAGCTGGTTGAGAGAATACCAAGAGTGTGCAAAGCTGTCATCAATGCAAAGTGTGGCTACTTTAAAGAATCGAAAATCGATTTGTTTAACACTTTTTTGCTTACTACACGATTCCATATGTGTTATTTCATAGTTTTGTAGAAAATAGTGAAAATAAAGAAAAACCCTTGAATGAGTAGGTGTGTCCAAACCTTCGACTGGTACTGTACATTACCACAACGTATGGTGCTCAATTGTAGTAAGCTACGTATTTATCTCATCAGTCTCTATGATACCCATGCCAGCTGTAAAAGTATGAAAGGGTGTAGTGTGTGTATGTGCATTCATGCATTGGCCTATTTTGTATGTATACCTACTAAATGTAGGATCCCAGACCATAAGAGCTAGGGCACTTTGATTGCACTCTACATTGGTGCATTCTCTGCCTTCGATGGGCACAAACAACCAACCCAGAACACAAACTGCATATCTCTCATACAACGATTGATATACCCTGTTTGGAGAGCTCTCAGATCACTGTCTGGTTGCGGTGAGGTTTAGCATAGTGTTGGCTACTGGCACCGACCAGCGCCCTTTCTCTCTGGTTAACTGGGTTGTTTTTATATCTAATTGCTTGCCGCAGATGTGACAAATGATGCCAGATACCACAAGGGAAATAAAACCAGCCATACATTATACACACACGCAAACACACACATGCACGCAAGCATGCACCCACGCATCCACGTACCCACAAACACACACACACTTTTACCATATAAGATTTATGGGTTTGGTGGGGAATAGTGGGGCTTATTTATAGAATGGTGGTTACTAGTTGTGGCCCCAGGGAATGGAGAGTGGCCAGAGCCTGTGCCAACAGTCTGTGGCACGTGGGAACAATTAACTACTTTCCCTGCTAACAATAATGAGTCGTTAGGACGTCCCCGGGACGTAAAGAAATGGTCACCTAAAAGTCACCAGGACGTTGTGTCATGGTCCCCTGAAAGTTTTGTCTAGTTTACTGTGGTCCCAAATGATGTTTTAGGATGTTCTTGCTTTGAACACACTGTGATTTACATTGTGTATGTTAATTCATACAGTAATTATTATTTAACATGTACTTTTTACTCTATTCATTTTCCCTGACACCCAAAGTACTCATTACATTTTGACAGGAAAATGGTCCAATTTACACACTTATCAAGAAAACATTCCTGGTCATCCCTACTAGATCTGATCTGACTCACTAAACACATATGCTTTGTTTGTAAATTATGTCTGAGTGTTGGGCTGTGCCCCTGGCTATTCGTCAATAAAATAAAATAAATACAATTGTGCCTTCTGGTTTGCTTAATATAAGGAATTTGAAATTATTTGTACTTTTACTTTTACTTTTGATACTTAAGTAGATTTTTAGCAATTCCATATACTTTTGATACTTAAGTATTTTTAAAACCAAATACTTTTACTGAAGTAGTATTTTACTGGGGGACTTTTACTTGAGTCATTTTCTATTAAAGGTATCTTTACTTTGACTAAAGTATGACAATTTCTTACTTTTTCCACACTGTATATATATATAAATATATACTTTCACTATATATACAAAAGTATGTGTACACCCCTTCAAATTAGTGGATTCAGCTATTTCAGCCATACCTGTTGCTGACAGGTGTATAAAATCGAGCACACCGCCATGCAATCTCCATAGACAAACATTGGCAGTAGAATCTCCTTACTGAAGAGCTCAGTGACATTCAACGTGGCACCGTCACAGGATGCCACCTTTCCAACAAGTCAGTTTGTCAAATGTCTGCCCAGCTAGAGCTGTCCCGGTCAAATGTAAGTGCTGTTAATGTGAAGCGGAAATGTCTAGGAGCAACATCGGCTCAGCCTCGATGTGGTAGGCCACATAAACTCACAGAACGGGACCGCTGAGTGCTGAAGCACGTAGCGAGTAAAAACACTCACTACCGAGTTCCATACTGCCTCTGGAAGCAATGTCAGCACAAGAACTGTTCGTTGGTAGCTTCATGAAATGGGTCTCCATGGCTGAGCAGCCACACACAAGTCTAAGATCCCCATGCGCAATGCCAAGCGTTGGCTGGATTGGTGTAAAGCTTGCCACCATTGGACTCTGGAGCAGTTGGAAGTCGTTCTCTGAAGTGATGAAAGGTGGCATCCATGCTTCACCATCTGGCAATCCGACGGACAAATCTGGGTTTGGTGGATGCTAGGAGAACGCTACTTGTCCGAATGCATAGTGTCAACTGTAAAGTTTGGTGGATGAGAAAAAAGGTTCTGGGGTTGTTTTTCATGGTTTGGGCTAGGCCCCTTTCCACTAGATGTTGGAACATCGCTGCTGGGACATGCTTCCATTCAGCCACAAGAGCATTAGTGAGGATGGACACGGATGTTGGGTGATTAAGCCTGGCTCTTGCCGGCGTTCTAATTCATCCCAAAGGTGTTCGATGGCGTTGAGGTCAGGGCTCTGTGCAGGCCAGTCAAGTTCTTCCACACCGATCTCGACAAACCATTTCTGTATGCTTCATGCTGAAGCAGAAAATGGCCTTCCCTTTCTTGCATGTGTAGGTGTGTGTGTTTGTGGTTGAGAGGGAGATCAGTGAATCTACATCCCATATCAGTGACGACAACTGAGTGAATCATAATCTACCAAATTACTGTGCCACTGAATCAGTTCATTGATGTCTCTTATTAATGGAGGATTGTTGGCCAAAGTGGACACACTTATTTCTCCATATGTCCATTACAAGCTAATTTATCCTTCCTGTTAGCACATTTCCTGTATGTCTGACTTTAGGTTAACACCCTGCTTGTTCTATATCTGTCCCTGTGTCTCAGAGAGATGAATAGACACTCTATCCTTTCCTATCTGCTCCGCTCTCTAAAGACACAAGTTCTATCACTTCTATATTGGTTCCTCTTTTTCAAATAGATAGAGAGAGCGGCTGTCTGTTGTTTTGTACTCATGTCTTCAAGAGATGGGTCCTGTCCTTGTACTGTCAGATCTCTATCTTATAGAGAAAGATACATACTTACTCAGGGCTCTGCTACTGCCTAGCCCAGCCCAGAGCTCATATTCTGCTCCAGTGTTTTAACTGGCGGCTGTGTGTTTCATGGTTTGATGCTGTACCTCTTGCATCCTGTTTCTGCTCCTAGGTATGCAGTCCAGGGTTTACTTACGTGGTGTATGTGTGTGTGTGTGTTGCGCGTGTTTGCGCATGTGCATGCGTGTCTGCATGCATGCGCATGATTGTGTGTGTGCGTGCATGCATATATATATGTGTGTGTGTGTGTGTGTGTGTGTGTGTGTGTGTGTGTGTGTGTGTGTGTGTGTGTGTGTGTGTGTGTGTGTGTGTGTGTGTGTGTGTGTGTGTGTGTGTGTGTGTGCCCCAGACTGTGGCCCGTATGAGGCAGTCTTTACTACATGCCGGCCTCACAGGAAATTGAGAAAAAAGCCAAAGCTTTAACTCTCAGACAGATTTTTATGAAAATGTGAGGTGTGTGTAGCTTTCTTTCTGAGTTGAAAGAGTTGGTACCTTTATTTTCTCAAATGTTTTGTGTTGATTGCAATCACCTCAATTAAGAACCTCAAATCAAGCTTTAAAACAAAATCCCCAAAAATACTAAATGTAAATATCTTCTACCGTATACGTGTATAATGAAATGACCAACTGGGCTTATGTCAAGTGTCAATGACATAAGCCCAGTTGGTCATTTCATTATATTATGTGTGGTCTTGAAGTTCTCCAGTTAGGGGATTAGTTATAGGCATTGAAAAACCCATCTACCCCATCATTGCTTTGAAAGTTCTACCATAAATTTACCTGACAGAGGACTGCTAAAGTATTTTACTAGAAAAAAGGAATGAGTGGTTGGTGAGAACAAGCGAGAGAGAGAGAAAGAGAAACCGACTGACTGACTGACTGACTGACCAACAGACAGACAGACAGACAGACAGACAGACAGACAGACAGACAGACAGACAGACAGACAGACAGACAGACAGACAGACAGACAGACAGACAGACAGACAGACAGACAGACAGACAGACAGACAGACAGACAGACAGACAGACAGACAGACAGACAGACAGACAGACAGACAGACAGACAGACAGACAGACAGACAGACAGACAGACAGACAGACAGACAGACAGACAGACAGACAGACAGACAGACAGACAGACAGACAGACAGACAGACAGACAGACAGACAGACAGACAGACAGACAGACAGACAGACAGACAGACAGACAGACAGACAGACAGACAGACAGACAGACAGACAGACAGACAGACAGACAGACAGACAGACAGACAGTCCAGTGTCCAGACAATGTAAAGGATAGAGTGATAAAGGATAAAAAGAGAAGCAGACCCAGACCCAGATCACAGGGTGGTGAAGAATCCTCCGGTTGTTGCCAAGTCCTCTCCTCTGCCTCTGGGGTTCAGAGGCACTGAGAGGTAATAAAATCAGCACAGGGACAGCCTACTGTGGACAGGGCTATGGAGAAGAGGAGGGGAGGGGAGGTAAAGGTGGACAAACCAGGCAGTTGTCCCCTGAGCCTGTGTGTGTAAGTGCGCTCGCACTTGTGTGTGTGTCCACAGACTGTGGAGGGCCAGAGGTTAAGTACTGTATGTAATCCTCCCTCTGATCCTTCACACGGCAGGGGAGGCCTGTCTTAAATCACAGAGACAGTCTTGTGGAGAGAAGAGAGCACATTAAAACTGTCCAAAAACAGTTGGTTTTGGGCCCCAGCAATGAGGCACATTCTTCACAATTGCATTTGAATCTGTCATCTAGAAGAAGATCATACTCAGTCCCACTTTATTGCCACTCAAAACTGTTGAAAAAAAAGATCTTAGTGATGTGCAAGGATAAACACAGTAACAGAAACACACATTATTGTCAGTTCAGGGTCAATCAATTGACTGTGTAGAAGTTCTCCCACCAACCGACCCCCATTCAGGGATCTGATGGCTGTCAGTGCGAGGCCTGACTAAGGGCAATGCTTCATTGATGGGGCGTGCATGGAGGGAGGGAACTCTATTCCCCTCATTCAGACACAGAATGGCCTACTCCAGTATATAGACCTGGGAAGGGCTATTTTAGTATGCAGCATCGTGGGATAGTCACTTGACCAGCCACCTTTGAGTTTACCATCAAACCCCACTGTTTGTGTGGCCCTGAAGTGAATAACGCTTTGGATGCTGAAGGTTTGTTGTAAGATCAATGGTTGAGGAGACCATTCAGTGGAAATCTCTATATAGCCAGTCCAGCTCAATACAACCAGCTCAATACAACCAGACACTGCTGCTGTAGATTTGGGGGTCAGAGTATATTGTGACACCAAGCGCTTTGTTCCAATCCAAAGGTTTCTGGGCTGTCTTTGTCGTTGTCACTCCAAGCTCCTGGTTCTATGGTTCTACTCCAAACATTCCCCAGTCTTCTTGGCCCGTTCCCCGGTGTTTTGGAAAGCAGTGACATTGGTACCGCTCAATACTTCAGAATCAGCTTAGAACCCAAGCCAAGCCAGTGGCCAGGGAGAAACACTGGTCAGCCCACAGAACCAAACCCCTCTAGTATGATGGAGAAATGGGGGTTAGGGGTGGAGGGGTGGGGTTAGGGGTCGGTGGGGCTTGGGGTGGGGTGGTGGAGTTTGGGGTGAATGAGGGTGTGACTAAGGGACGGATTTCTGGTCTTGGGGAGGTTGGTGGAGTGAGGGTAGGGGAGGAGAAGGTGGTGGGTAACATTCTCAGGCCAAGATTGAAGGGGTCAAAAGGAAGCAAGGAGAGAGTGTGTTGGTGTGTTACTCTATTTTATAATACCAAAACAAAATGGATGGACTCATGGCCCTAAATAAGACAAACACATTCACTTCACACACCACCCACACGGTCTGTTTAGGGGACCTTGAGTGAACCGGACACATGCGCGCACGAACACAGACAAGCACACGGGTGCTCACCACACACACTATGCACGCGCACACACACACACACACACTCACACACACACACACACTAGAATCTAGTGCCAAACCATTAGAATGATAGGCCCACTTGCAGAACATTGACCCCGAAACCACAAAGGAGCAAACACATTTATTCCAGGCCCCTTCACTGACTACGACAGGACAACCCTCTTATCAGGCGCAAGTGTAGCTTGGCTTGATTTATTTTCCTCAAGTGCCTGATAATATAATCCTCAATGATTTACGTAACTCAAGCCACAGCAGGGTTGAAGTTTTGGTTCTCTGTTAAGTTCACAGCAGAGAGAGGGTAGGCATATGTGTGTCCACACAAAGCAAAGTGTTAAACCCATTGAACTTGACTGGCTCAACCATTTCCAAACACAGCTTCCAGACCCTCCATATGATGCTGGGCTTTGCCCTTTCATGTGTGTATCTATAGTTTTATTGGAGAGGAATCAGAGAGAATGTAGAAAGTAAGAACTTATCCCTCACACATGGACACAGTTATGCCACTTCACACAATGTGGAGTATAGTGCTATCATGAGGATCTGCCTTCCGAGGTAGTCCCACAGCAAAAACACATACCCTGCACATTCCCACCAGATCCCTGGATACCGACCCACAAAACCGGAATAATATTTAGCCTTGGAATATTCATTACACAGGGTGTTTATTAGTGGTATGAAAGGGAATAACATTGACTTATTGCAAACTTCTTGCCTTTTCAGCTCAGCCTCGATTTGTGAAGGTCATCAGTGGGTTGAACTGTCCTAAAAGGTCACATACATTTCTCTGACTCAATATACAGGGGAGGCTAAATATGTAACGGAGCTAATTTACACTAAATGTTGATTGAAACTGTACACTGGTAGAGGGGGGTAAATCAATCAAACATAAGAAGATGATAGTTCCACACACTGCCTGTTATATGTGTTCTCAATGACCTACCAGGCTTATTACAGTGTTTTACAAACACTTTAGCACTCATTTCAGAACCTTGATGTCGTTTTTCAAAACTCTAGACACAAAATTCACAACTGATGTTCAAAATGCACATTTTTCAAAACTGAAACACTCTTTCCAATTGCTTGGATACAATAAACATAAAGCTAAGATCATTTGTTCATTGAACTAAAATCAACTGTTCAAGAGCACACATCTTAACATCAAAATATTACCATTTCAAAATGCAATTCACACATTACATCTGAGACGACTGTCTATTATTTCATTACAATGATCTAACTATCAATTGATACAACTGCTCCAAATGATAAGTATCTGTTGCATTACTCTTAAAACTAACAGACAATATTCCATGTTAAGATCGTGAAAGTTTCAGGATAACGAGATCCATTGTGTAAAAGTGCGCATGGAAAATGAGTCAGGAAGCAAGTAAATAAATGTAACATAATACAAACCACGACCAACGCACAGACAAGAAACAGAAACAATGACACCTGGGGAAGGAACCAAGGGGAGTGACATACATAGGGCAGGTAATCAAGGAGGTGATGGAGTCCATGTGAGTGTCATTATGTGCTAATGCACGTACCGATGGTGACAGGTATGCGCCTTAACGAGCAGCATGGTGACCTAGAGGCCGGAGAGGGAGCACACGTGGCACATTGACAACAATTACCGTGGAACATGAACCAAATGGACTACATTATCTATGGATGTAATATTTCATCATCATTCTTTATCAGACACTGTTTCTATGGTCCCATAGACTTTCCCAGACCATGTTTTAAGATTTGACATTACCGTACACTCACCGGCCACTTTATTAGGTACACTTGACCTCTCACTTGACCTCTCTCACTAACAAGATGTTTTTTCCCACAGAAATGTCGCTCACTGAATGTGTTTTCGCATCATTCTCTGTAAACTCTAGAGACAGTAGCGAGTAAAAATCCCAGGTGGGCAGCTGTTTCTGAGATGCTGGAACCACCATGTGTGACAACAACAATCATACCACCATCAAATTTCCTTAGATTATGTATCTTGCCCGTTCTGTTTGGTCGAACAACAACTAAAGCTCTCTACTCTATATACTCTATAGATTGAGTTGCAGGCAGCCACATCATTCGCTGTTCAAAGGAGCAGGCTATTTGCGTTAACACACAGGTGTACCTAATATAGTGGCCGTTGAGTGTATGCATGCAGGCCTTTGTAATTGCTTTTCCAATACTGCCAACTTGTTACTGATGATTGATTTCACATTGTGGTACGAGTATATAGTGAAATGAGTGGTATCCACCTACAACAACATAGTGATAACATGGAGCCGGCAGGTGATCCAGGTCACAACATAGTGATAACATGGAGCCGGCAGGTGATCCAGGTCATAATAGAGGCCAAGCAGTGGGAGGAGGAAGACGAGGAAGACGTGGTGGTCAACGGAATGGAAGGGGACAAGCACCCCTTCTGAGAGGTGGTCGTGGGCCTCGTTGGAGAGGTGTGGGGGAACGTGGTAGAGGGCAAGGCCACGGACCAAGCACCCCTTCTGAGAGGTGGTCGTGGGCCTCGTTTGAGAGGTGTGGGGGAGCGTGGTAGAGGACAAGGCCACGGACCAAGCACCCCTTCTGAGAGGTGGTCGTGGGCCTTGTTTGAGAGGTGTGGGGGAACGTGGTAGAGGACAAGGCCACGGACCAAGCACCCCTTCTGAGAGGTGGTCGTGGGCCTCGTTTGAGAGGTGTGGGGGAACGTGGTAGAGGGCAAGGCCACGGACCAAGCACCCCTTCTGAGAGGTGGTCGTGGGCCTCGTTGGAGAGGTGTGGGGGAACGTGGTAGAGGGCAAGGCCACAGACCAAGCACCCCTTCTGAGAGGTGGTCGTGGGCCTCGTTGGAGAGGTGTGGGGGAACGTGGTAGAGGGCAAGGCCACGGACCAAGCACCCCTTCTGAGAGGTGGTCGTGGGCCTCGTTGGAGAGGTGTGGGGGAACGTGGTAGAGGGCAAGGCCACAGACCAAGCACCCCTTCTGAGAGGTGGTCGTGGGCCTCGTTGGAGAGGTGTGGGGGAACGTGGTAGAGGGCAAGGCCACGGACCAAGCACCCCTTCTGAGAGGTGGTCATGGGCCTCGTTTGAGAGGTGTGGGGGAACGTGGTAGAGGGCAAGGCCACAGACCAAGCACCCCTTCTGAGAGGTGGTCGTGGGCCTCGTTGGAGAGGTGTGGGGGAACGTGGTAGAGGGCAAGGCCACAGACCAAGCACCCCTTCTGAGAGGTGGTCATGGGCCTCGTTTGAGAGGTGTGGGGGAACGTGGTAGAGGGCAAGGCCACAGACCAAGCACCCCTTCTGAGAGGTGGTCGTGGGCCTCGTTGGAGAGGTGTGGGGGAACGTGGTAGAGGGCAAGGCCACGGACCAAGCACCCCTTCTGAGAGGTGGTCATGGGCCTCGTTTGAGAGGTGTGGGGGAACGTGGTAGAGGGCAAGGCCACAGACCAAGCACCCCTTCTGAGAGGTGGTCATGGGCCTCGTTTGAGAGGTGTGGGGGAACGGCCACGGACCAAGACAGCAGCAACAGCAACGAGTGTCCAATGAAATCTGAGCAATAGTTGTAGACCATGTTGTAAATCATGGCATGATAATGACTGAGGCAGCTACAATGATGTCATTGTGTGGGATAATGTCAGGTTCCATCATGCACAAATGGTGCAAGCATGGTTTCAGGCCCATCCACAATTTACTACCCTGTACTTACCCCCCCCATACTCTCCTTTCCTTAACCCGATTGAGGAATTTTTCTCCACGTGAAGGTGGAAGGTATATGATAGGCGCTCTCATGAACAAGCCGCCCTTCTCCAGGCCATGGATGACGCATGCAATGACATCACGGCAGACCAGTGTCAGGCCTGGATTCGCCATGCCCGAATATCCTTCCCAAGATGTTTGGCTAATGAAAACATTCATTGTGACGTGGATGACAACCTGTGACCAAATCCACAAGACAGGGTTGATGGAAATATAGAAGTACAGTAATCAATCCTGTGTTTAGCTTTTTACAGTAAGCCAGGTGAGGAACACTGCAGTTGACATTTACTGTAGAATTCTTTATTTTTTGTAGCTAATTATTTTTGCTTTGTGTCACGTTCTGACCTTAGTTCTTTTGTTATGTCTTTGTTTTAGTATGGTCAGGGCGTGAGTTGGGTGGGTTGTCTGTTAGTTTTTCTATGATTTGCTATTTCTGTGTTTGGCCTGGTATGGTTCTCAATCAGAGGCAGCTGTCAATCGTTGTCCCTGACTGAGAACCATATTTAGGGAGCCTGTTTTCTATTGTGTTTGGTGGGTGATTATTTTCTGTTTTCTGTTGTGTGTCTGCACCAGTCAGAACTGTTTTCGGTTTATTCTCTTTGTTATTTCCGTGAATAAATATGGACACATACCATGCTGCACCTTGGTCCTCACCTTCTTCCACCAACAACAGCCGTTACACTTTGATTCAAAGAAACCTATGTTGTGATTTTATTGTATTTCATCAATACATTTCAATACATTTGTTCAGTGATTCCACTGTCTGTAGTGTTCTCTCTACTAGTCATTTTACAGTAATGTATTTATGTGTAGTAGCATAATGAAACAATGTTTCACATAATTTGTACTACAATATTTAATAATTGTATGAACAACTACACAGTGAAACTATCGGTATCTTGTGTGTGGGTGATCTAAATGAATGTTCCTATGGTATTTCATGATAAATGAGTTATTTGAACCAATGATTCTGCAAGTGCAAGGTTTCTTTAAAGATATGAATATGTTTTGAACATTGGATATGTTGTGTTACAAGTGATGACCGTTTTCAGTTTTGTGTCTAGTGATTGTACATTTCTGTAATAAAGTGAGCACGACATGCTCAGCGTTACCACCAAAACCTGAGAGAGGTTTTAAAGTGGTCTGGATACAGTGCATGCCCTGTGCATTGTGAAGGCAGTATGTTTTCTCTGCCAGACCTGGAAGGTGTCTGAACATCAGCATTGGTCACAGCTCCGCGGCCAGGGCAGCAGGAGGATTGCGTCAGAGGTAAAAAGAGGAACAGGACTGGTCCTGGCCAGTAAACTGCTCTTTAATTGCCATGCAACTGAGAGCACATTGGTCTGGAAAACAAGGGGCCCATTGTAAGAGCATGTTCATCTCAAAACACCTCATATTTTCAACACACCAGTTCTCCCCAGCCCGCCTGCCTTCCAGCCCCGCCAGCACCACCAGCGCCACTCTACACACACACACACACACACAAACCCAGCAAGAGTCCACAACATTTATGAGCTAACACAAACAGAACAATTAGGATACATGAACACAACCATTAAGATAAAGGATCCCAGTCCTACACGCACACACACATACGTATGTGTGCAGGTACGCACACAGCAGTAACAGTAGTAGTTAGGTCCGATAGCCTACAGCCAGCTCTTTGTCCAACGTCGTGAGGGGATTGAGGTATGTAAATGGTAAACTTGGCTCTATCCCTAGATAAAAGCAGACATTGTGCTTGGGTTTTTCAGGGACTGGAGAGCGGTATAATGAGGTACGGAATATGGCTGAGATGATGGCTGTGTGTGAGAGTCTGTCTATTGTGTGTGTCTATTGTGTGTGTGTGTGTGTTCGTGTGTGTGTGTGTGTGTTCGTGGGTGTGTGTGTGTTCGTGTGTGTGTGAGTGTGTGTGTGTGTGTGTTGCAGTAGTTGTGGGGAGGGTGGTGGTGGTCTGTGGTAATTAAAGCCTGATGTTGAGTAGACTATTGTACCCCCTGGAGAGAGAATGGCTCTGTGTGTTTCTATGTCTCTGTGTGACTGTGTGTGTGTGTGTGTGTGTGTGTGTGTGTGTGTGTGTGTGTGTGTGTGTGTGTGTGTGTGTGTGTGTGTGTGTGTGTGTGTGTGTGTGTGTGTGTGTGTGTGTGTGTGTGTGTGTGTGTGTGTGTGTGACTGTTTGCGCGTGTGTGTGTGTTTCTACAACGTGACAGAGAGAGTGTTGATGATAAATTCAATGTAATCACAAAGCCATAATGGCAGACCAGGGATGTCGTGCAAGTTAGCATGAGCTCATGTCTCGTATGGATGGATTCATCAATCATATGGATTTCATAGAATAACTGTACCGATAAGGACAGCTTGGCAAATGGAAAACATACATCTATGTATCTAGATCTGTGATTCAGACCTCTTTTACTGTAGACGCATTTGGATCCATTTAACCAAACAAGTGACCTACCCAGATTTAATCAATTTATTCTGTTGACCCATTTAGACGTAATTACATTTGGAGGCATTTTGATTTTTGGTAAGAACTATTTATTTCACAAATGCTTTTGTGTACCTTTTTTTGTTAACAATGCCACCACTGTTGCACAGGTGTCATGACTTCCTCCTTGTTCGGGTGACGTTCGGTTGTCGACGTCACCGGTCTTCTAGCCATCGCCGAGCCACCTTTAATTTTCCATTTGTTTTGTCTTGTCTTCCATCACACCTGGTTTCAATCCCATCAATTACATGTTGTGTATTTAACCCCCTGTTCCCCACATATCCTTGTCCGGTATTGTTGATTGTAAGAGTTTGTGCACGTTATGTCTGGCGTGCGAAGGGTTTTGTCCCATCGTTTTTATTTATTTGTGTTTGTTCTCTGTGATTTTATTATTAAACTGCACTGTTGTAACATAGTCTTTGCGCCCGTCTATTGACTATCGGGGTCTGAACCAGATCGCTGTGAGGTATAGTTACCCGCTACCGCTCATAGCCACAGCGATTGAGTCAATGCACGGGGCGCGCTTCTTCACTAAACTAGATCGCTTACAACCTGGTGCGTAGGGAGGGAGACACTATGAGTACCTCGTCATGCCTTACGGGTTGATGAATGCTCCATCAGTCTTCCTTGCCTTTGTAGACAAGATTTTCAGGGACCTGCACGGGCAGGGTGTAGTGGTGTATAATGATGACATTTTGATATACTCCGCTACACGCGCAGAGCATGTGTGCTTGGTGCTTGGTCGCCTGTTGGAGCATGACCTGTACGTCAAGGCTGAGAAATGCCTGTTCTCCCAGCAGTCCGTCTCCTTCCTAGGGCATCACATTTCCACCTCAGGGGTGGACGCGCCAAATGGAGAATGCAGGAGAATGCAGATCGCCACCGCAGTCTGGCTCTCAACCCGAAACCTGCCCCTCTGCCTGCCCTGCTGGAAGCTGCATCCACGGTTTGTGGGGCCATTTAAAGTCCTGAGGAGAGTGAACGAGGTTTGTTATAGGTTACAACTTCCACCAGATTACCGTATTAACCCCTCGTTCCATGTGTCTCTCCTCAGGCCGGTGGTGGCTGGTCCGCTCCAGGAGACTGAGGTGCGAGAGGTTCCTCCGCCCCCTCTGGACATCGGGGGGGCCCCGGCGTACTCCGTTCGCTCCATAATGGATTTGAGGTCGCCGGGCAAGGGGCCTTTAGTATCTCGTGGAGTGGGAGAAGTACTGTCCGGAGGAGAGGTGCTGGGTTCCGGTCTAAATGGAAAAACCTGGACAGGATTCGAGACTTTTATGAACCTTTATTTAACCAGGGGAACCCATTGAGACCAGGGTATCATTTCCAATGGTGCCCTGAGAACAACAGTTCAAGCATGATCATTACAAATGTAGTTACAACATTTCTAATAAATGTTACATTCAAAAGGGCAGTAGAAACAAATATATACAATCAATCAAAACAAGTGCTGTTTTCATTGGTCACATTTCTTATTTACCTAAATTGATCTTTTGGGACCAAAGAATCAAGTTTTAAGAGTTCCAGGACTGAGGGGTATAGTAACCGAAAGCTTCCCTAACTCAGAGGAGACCTGATGAACATTTTCAACCAACCCATCTTGAGAGCGATTCTTATAGTTAATACATTTTCATTTTAAAAGTGAGGTGATGCATCATGGGAGTTTCTGGGGAATTGCTTTATATACAAATAATATCCAATGTTGGGTCCTTCTGGTAGACAGAGTCTCCCAGTCTACAGAACTATACAAGTAACAATAATGTGTATGGAAATCATCACCAGTGACAAAATGCAAGGCTGAGTGGTAGACTGAATCTAGAGGTTTTAACACAGAGGCTGTACATTGAGTCGCCATAGTCAATTACTGGGAGGAGTGTTGCTTAAACAATCTTCCCCCTATTTAAAAAAATTAGACTGGATTTATTTTTATACAGGAAACCAATATTTATTTGCAACTTTTTAGTCAGCTTATGAATGTGTGTTTTAAAGTACAGCTTATGATCTATCCAAATACCTATATACATGTATGTATAATGGGGGACTAGCTCAATTTGGACTCTTCTCAAGGTGCAGATACGCAGGTCTTTAGGATACATTGTACAAGACCCAGAGAAAAACATAAACTTGGTTTTATCAATGTTTAGCACTAATTTAAGATCAGTGAGTGATTCTTGAATTGAATGAAAGCCAAGCTGAATGTCATGAAGGACCTGCTGCACTGAGGGGTCACGGTAATAAATAACTGTGTCATCCACAAAGAGATGTAAGCCCCAGTTCTTATTATTCATGGACAAACCAGCATTAGTCATATAAATAGTGAACAGGAATGTAGTAGTTTGGTAAAATGCATCAGACTCCGTGATGACTGCTGTTTTGTATTGGACCTTAGTCATCAAACAACATCTTACAATGTGTTCCTGTGAGAACAGATTTGTCTCTGTTTCAGCCTGGGTGTCTGTTGTCATAAATATCTCCAGTGTAGAATAGACACACACCTCTTTGACAGAGTCACAGCGAGAGGTAGCTAACTACCTCATACCCCTGCACATCGACTCAGTACTGGTAGTCCCTGTATAGCCGTGTAACTTTTACTCTTATT
This sequence comes from Oncorhynchus kisutch, assembly GCF_002021735.2. NCBI lineage: Eukaryota > Metazoa > Chordata > Actinopteri > Salmoniformes > Salmonidae > Oncorhynchus > Oncorhynchus kisutch. The sequence goes on from NC_034197.2 coordinate 31,046,084, forward strand.
GTTATTCCTTATTGACTGTGTATTTATTCCTTGCGTCATTATTTCTATTTGAATCTTGATATTTTTTAGCATGGTTAAAAAAAGACTGGTTAGTAAGCATTTCAATGTTAGTCTACACATGTTGTTTATGAAGCATGGGACAAATAACATGGGATTAGATTGAACTACTGCTTTACTTCATAGAAAGATCATGAGAGAGAACAGGGCTCATACGAGAACTGCTTTTCATTTGGGGCCGTTGTCAGTCTCTTAACTGTGGTCAGGATGCAATATGCCCCCTCTGGTCACAACTGGGTACCTCTCTGTTTCACCTCACCCCTCTGTGACAACATCCTCACCCTCTTCCCGTGCCCCCATGCCCTCTCACCCCTATTCCCTCCACACCTCCACCACAAACCTAACAGAGGGTGAGTAGTCATACACACCTGTCACAGGGACACTAAAAGACACGAGGGACTGTGTGTGTTGAACAAAGGAAAGAGGAGAGGAAAAGGTGAGCATTGGTTCTATATGGTGACATTTTGTTCCATTCCCACACCTATCTATGTCATATCCCCTTGGTCTTATTGTGCAGAAAGAGATATAATTTCATCACAGGAAGCCAATCTGTGAACCTAATGAAAATGTATTTGTCCCTCTATCTGTGGGTGGGAATAGGGCTGGTCTACAGAGCTGGTCTATAGGGGTGGTCTACAGGGCTGGTCTATAAGGGTGGTCTACAGGGCTGGTCTATAGGGGTGGTCTACAGGGCTGGTGTATAGGGTGGTCTACAGGGCTGGTCTATAGGGGTGGTATACAGGGCTGGTCTATAGGGGTGGTCTATAGGGCTGGTCTACAGGGCTGGTCTATAGGGGTGGTCGATAGGGGTGGTATACACGGCTGGTCTATAGGGGTGGTCTACAGGGCTGGTCTATAGGGGTGGTCTACAGGGCTGGTCTATAGGGGTGGTCTATGGGGGTGGTCTACAGGGCTGGTCTATAGGGGTGGTCTATAGGGGTGGTCTATAGGGGTGGTCTACAGGGCTGGTCTATAGGGGTGGTCTATAGGGGTGGTCTACAGGGCTGGTCTATAGGGGTGGTCTACAGGGCTGGTCTATAGGGGTGATTGTAGGTAATCTAGGTGTTTGTATACTGTATGCCACACACACGTGTATGGGATAAAATATTAATGAAGTATTTTAAATGGTTCTCTTCTCATGGGGGACAATGGTAGATAAATAAAAAAAGACATATTTAGCCTTCATCAAGGTACTTTTTCCTCTGCTCCATGTGAATGTCCACCACCCACCAACCAGACGTTACCCTGTGTGCTCCCCCCCTCTTTGCGGAGATCATCTGTGGGCCTTTAATACCAGTGGTGTGTAAATTGGGGGGTAATTTATTGCTGTTCATCGTGAGCGGTTAAAGATGGGGGTCTGATTTTACAGTTGGTGTCAAATGTTAACAGCCAGGGTTTATAGTGGATATGTGTGTGTGTGTGTGTGTGTGTGTGTGTGTGTGTGTGTGTGTGTGTGTGTGTGTGTGTGTGTGTGTGTGTGTGTGTGTGTGTGTGTGTGTGTGTGTGTGTGTGTGTGTGTGTGTGTGTGTCAGATGGTAGCCCTTTAACTCCTACCTGTATTTGGGGTGAAAATGGCCACTAATAAGCGCCTAAACTGGAAAGTACTGCCTGTACATAGATACATGACATCAGACCTCTGGCTCTGCCTTCAGAGTGCTGTGTGGGTATTGACTGCCTTGAGTTGCCCCCATTCCTCCCACTAACTGGGCAACTTTTGCATATTTTTTGTTGTCTAACTGAGGGAAATATTGTAAATTAAAGGAGAAGTTTACACAAAATCCAGAAACTTCCAAGTGATTCCATACATTGAAACTTGCTGCGATTTCCTTCTCCCCTCTCTCTCTGGAATGCAGACAGCTGCAAAAACAGGTCACTTGTGACGTTGCTGGTTGCAGGCCTCGCTCTGCTCCATTGTCAGTGAATGCATGATTCACAAATCCACAAACTGTGGACAAATTCATTGTTTAATTGAAAGCGTAAGGCCAAATTAGTTATTTTTGTCAAAAGTACTATCAGTTTTGAGTCAGGAAATCTGTACTTTTCCACCTAAAATATTTGCTAATATTTTATGTCATTATTTTATGTAGCCAACT